>NC_053028.1:186704196-186823423 GCF_003073215.2 Triticum urartu | reverse complement strand
CATGAATAATAAACATTTATCATGATATAAGGAAATAAATAATAACTTTATTATTGCCTCTAGGGCATATTTCCTTCAGTCTCCCACTTGCACTAGAGTCAATAATCTAGTTCACATCACCATGTGATTTAATACCAATAGGTCACATCACCATGTGATTAACACCCATAGTTCACATCGACATGTGACCAACACCCAAAGGGTTACTAGAGTCAATAATCTAGTTCACATCGCTATGTGATTAACACCCAAAGAGTACTAAGGTGTGATCATGTTTTGCTTGTGAGAGAAGTTTAGTCAACAGGTCTGCCACATTCAGATCCGTAAGTATTTTGCAAATTTCTATGTCAACAATGCTCTGCACGGAGCTACTCTAGCTAATTGCTCCCACTTTCAATATGTATCCAGATTGAGATTTAGAGTCATCTGGATCAGTGTCAAAATTTGCATCGACGTAGCCCTTTACGATGAACCTTTTTGTCACCTCCATAATCGAGAAACATATCCTTATTCCACTAAGGATAATTTTGACCGCTGTCCAGTGATCTACTCCTAGATCACTATTGTACTCCCTTGCCAAAAACAGTGTAGAGTATGCAATAGATCTGGTACACAGCATGGCATATTTTATAGAACCTATGGCCAAGGCATAGGGAATGACTTTCATTCTCTTTCTATCTTCTGCCGTGGTCGGGCTTTGAGTCTTACTCAGTTTCACACCATGTAACACAGGCAAGAACTCTTTCTTTGACTGTTCCATTTTGAACTACTTCAAAATCTTGTCAAGGTATGTACTCATTGAAAAACTTATCAAGCGTCTTGATCTATCTCTATAGATCTTGATGCTCAATATGTAAGTAGCTTCACCGAGGTATTTCTTTGAAAAACTACTTTCAAACACTCCTTTATGCTTTGCAGAATAATTCTACATTATCTCCGATCAACAATATGTCATTCACATATACTTATCAGAAATGATGTAGTGCTCCCACTCACCTTCTTGTAAATACAGGCTTCACCACAAGTCTGTATAAAACTATATGCTTGGATCAACTTATCAAAGCGTATATTCCAACTCCGAGATGCTTGCACCAGTCCATAGATGGATCACTGGAGCTTGCATATTTTGTTAGCACCTTTAGGATTGACAAAACCTTATGGTTACATCATATACAACTCTTCTTTAATAAATCCATTAAGGAATGCAGTTTTGTTTATCCATTTGCCAGATTTCATAAAATGTGGCAATTGCTGACATGATTCGGACAGACTTAAGCATAGATACGAGTGAGAAACTCTCATCGTAGTCAACACCTTGAACTTGTCGAAAACCTTTTGCGACAATTCTAGCTTTGTAGATAGTAACACTACTATCAACGTCTGTCTTCCTCTTGAAGATCCATTTAATCTCAATGGCTCGCCGATCTTTGGGCAAGTCAATCAAAGTCCATACTTTGTTCTTATACATGGATCTCATCTCAGATTTCATGGCCTCAAGCCATTTCGTGGAATCTGGGCTCATCATCGCTTCCTTATAGTTCGTAGGTTCGTCATGGTCAAGTAACATGACCTCTAGAACCTGATTACCGTACCACTCTGGTGCGGATCTCACTATGGTTTACCTACGAGGTTCGGTAGTAACTTGATCTGAAGTTACATGATCATGATCATTAGCTTCCTCACTAATTGGTATAGGAGTCACAGAAACAGATTTCTGTGATGAACTACTTTCCAATAAGGGAGCAGGTACAGTTACCTCATCAAGTTCTACTTTCCTCCCACTCACTTCTTTCGAGAGAAACTCCTTCTCTAGAAAGGATCCATTCTCAGCAATGAATGACTTGCCTTTGGATCTATGATAGAAGGTGTACCCAACATTTTCTTTTGGGTATCCTATGAAGACACACTTCTCCGATTTGGGTTTGATCTTATCAGGTTGAAACTTTTCCACATAAGCATTGCAACCTCAAACTTTTAAAAACGACAACTTTGGTTTCTTGCCAAACCACAGTTCATACGGTGTCGCCTCAACGGATTTAGATGGTGCCCTTTTTAACGTGAATGCAACTGTCTCTAATGCATAACCCCAAAACTATAGTGATTAATCGGTAAGAAACATCATAGATTGCACTATATCCAATAATAGTACGGTTATGACGTTCGGACACAGCATTATGCAGTGGTGTTCCAGGTGGCATGATTTTGTGAAACTATTCCACATTGTTTTAATTGAAGACCAAACTCGTAACTCAAATATTTGTCTCTGCGATCAGATCGTAGAAACTTTATTTTCTTGTCACGATGATTTTCCACTTCACTCTGAAGTTCTTTGAACTTTTCAAATGTTTCAGACTTATGTTTCATCAAGTAGATATACCCATATCTGCTCAAATCATCTGTGAAGGTCAGAAAATAACGATACCCGTCGCAAGCCTCAACACTCATCGGAATGCTTACATCAGTATGTATTATTTCCAATAAGTCAGTTGCTCGCTCCATTGTTCCGGAGAACGGAGTCTTAGTCATCTTGCCCATGAGGCATGGTTCGCCAGCATCAACTAATTCATAATCAAGTGATTCCAAAAGCCCATTAGCATGGATTTTCTTCATGCGCTTTACACCAATATGACCTAAACGGCAGTGCCACAAATAAGTTGCACTATCATTATTAACTTTGCATCTTTTGGCTTCAATATTATAAAATGTGTATCACCACGATCGAGATCCAACAAACCATTTTCATTGGGTGTATGACCATAGAAGGTTTTATTCATGTAAACAGAACAACAATTATTCTCTAACTTACATGAATAACTGTATTGCAATAAACATGATCCAATCATATTCATGCTCAACGCAAACACTAAATAACATTTATTTAGGTTTAACACTAATCCCGAAAGTATAGGGAGTGTGCGATGATGATCATATCAATCTTGGAACCACTTCCAACACACATCGTCACTTCACCCTTAACTAGTCTCTGTTCATTCTGCAACTCCCATTTCGAGTTACTATTCTGAGCAACTGAACTAGTATCAAATACTGAGGGGTTGCTATAAACACTAGTAAAGTACACATCAATAACATGTATATCAAATATACATATGTTCACTTTGCCATCCTTCTTATCCGCCAATTACTTGGGGTAGTTCCGCTTCCAATGACCAGTCCCTTTGCAGTAGAAGCACTCAGTTTCAGGCTTAGGTCCAGACTTGGGTTTTTTCACTTGAGCAGCAACTTGTTTGCCGTTCTACTTGAAGTTCCCTTTCTTTCCCTTGGCCCTTTTCTTGAAACTAGTGGTCTTGTTAATCATCAACACTTGATGCTCTTTCTTGATTTCTACCTTCATCGATTTCATCATCATGAAAAGCTCGGGAATCATTTACGTCATCCCTTGCATACTATAGTTCATCACGAAGTTCTAGTAACTCGGTCATAGTGACTAGAGAACTTTGTCAATTACTCTCTTATTTGGAAGATTAACTCCCACTTGATTCAAGCAATTGTAGTACTCAGACAATCTGAGCACATGCTCACTGGTTGAGCTATTCTCCTCTATCTTGTAGGCAGAGTACTGTCAGAGGTCTCATACCTCTCGACACGGGCATGAGTATGAAATACCAATTTCAACTCTTGGAACATCTTATATGCTCCATGGCGTTCAAAACGTCTTTGAAGCCCCGATTCTAAGCCGTTAAGCATGGTGCACTAACTATCAAGTAGTCATCATATTGAGCTAGCCAAACGTTCATAATGTCTGCATCTGCTCCTGCAATAGGTCAGTCACCTAGCGATGCATTAAGGACATAATTCTTCTGTGCAGCAATGAGGATAAACCTCAGATCACGGACCCAGTCCGCATCATTGCTACTATCATCTTTCAACTTAGTTTTCTCTAGGAACATATCTAAAATATAGGGAAGCAATAACGCGAGCTATTGATCTACAACATAGATATGCAAATACTACCAGGACTAAGTTCATGATAAATTTAAGTTGAATTAATCATATTACTTAAGAACTCCCACTTAGAAAGACATCCCTCTAATCTTCTAAGTGATCACGTGATCCAAATCAACTAAACCGTAACCGATCATCACGTGAAATGGAGTAGTTTTCAATGGTGAACATCATTATGTTGATCATATCTACTATATGATTCACACTCGACCTTTTGGTCTCTAGTGTTCCGAGGCCATATCTGCATATGCTAGGCTCGTCAAGTTTAACCCGAGTATTTCTGCATGTGAAAAACTGGCTTGCACCCGTTGTAGATGGACGTAGAGCTTATCACACCCGATCATCACGTGGTGTCTGGGCACGACAAACTTTGGCAACGGTGCATACTCAGGGAGAACACTTTTATCTTGAAATTTAGTGAGAGATCATATTATAATGCTACTGTTATAACTAAGCAAAGTAAGATGTATAAAAGATAAACATCACATGCAATCAAAATATGTGACATGATATGGCCATCATCATCTTGTGCCTTTGATCTCTATCTCCAAAGCATCGTCATGATCTCCATCGTCACCGGCATGACACCATGATCTCCATCATCTTGATCTATATCAATGTGTCGTCACATGGTCGTCTCGCCAACTATTGCTCTTGCAACTATTGCTATCGCATAGCGATAAAGTAAAGCAATTATTTGGCACTTGCATCTTATGCAATAAAGAGACAACCATAAGGCTTCTGCCAATTGCCGATACATTCAACAAAACATGATCATCTCATACAACAACTTATATCTCATCACGTCTTGACCATATCAAATCACAACATGCCCTGCAAAAACAAGTTAGACGTCCTCTACTTTGTTGTTGCAAGTTTTACGTGGCTGCTACGGGCTGAGCAAGAACCGTTCTTACCTACGCATCAAAACCACAACAATAGTTTGTCAAGTTGGTGTTGTTTTAACCTCCTCAAGGACCGGTCGTAGCCACACTCGGTTCAACTAAAGTTGGAGAAACTGACACCCGCTAGTCACCTGTGTGCATAGCATGGTGGTAAAACCAGTCTCGTGTAAGCGTACGCGTAATGTCGGTCCGGGCCGCTTCATCCAACAATACCGCCGAACCAAAGTATGACATGCTGGTAAGCAGTATGACTTATATCGCCCACAACTCACTTGTGTTCTACTCGTGCATATAACATCAACGCATAAAACCAGGCTCGGATGCCAGTGTTGGGGAACGTAGTAATTTCAAAAAAATTCCTACGCACACGCAAGATCATGGTGATGCATAGCAACGAGAGGGGAGAGTGTTGTCTACGTACCCTCATAGACCGGAAGCGGAAGCGTTAGCACAACGCGGTTGATGTAGTCGTACGTCTTCACGAACCGACCGATCCAAGTACCGAACGCACGGCACCTCCGAGTTCAGCACACGTTCAGCTCGATGACGTCCCGCGAACTCCGATCCAGCAGAGCTTCATGGGAGAGTTCCGTCAGCACAACGGCGTGGTGACGGTGATGATGTTGCTACCGACGCAGGGCTTCACCTAAGCACCGCTATGATATGACCGAGGTGGAATATGGTGGAGGGGGGCACCACACACGGCTAGGAGAGATCAACTTGTGTGTCTATGGGGTGCCCCTGGCCACGTATATAAAGGAGTGGAGGAGGGGAGGGCCGGCCGTCTCTATGGCGCGCCCTAGGGGAGTCCTACTCCCACCGGGAGTAGGATTCCCCCTTTCCTAGTAGAACTAGGAGCCCTTCCAAGTAGTAGGAGTAGGAGGGAAGGAAAGGGAAGGGAAAAGGAGAAGGAAGGAAGGGTGCGCCCCCTCCCTAGTCCAATTCGGACCAGCCCATGGGGAGTGGTGCGGCCACCCTTTGAGGCCTTTCTCTCCTTTCCCGTATGGCCCATTAAGGCCCAATACGAATTCCCGTAACTCCCCGGTACTCCCGAAAATACCCGAATCACTCGGAACCTTTTCGATGTCCGAATATAGTCGTCCAATATATCGATCTTTTCGTCTCGACCATTTCGAGACTCCTCGTCATGTCCCCGATCTCATCCGGGACTCCGATCTCCTTCGGTACATAAAACACATAAACTCATAATATAACCGTCATCGAACTTTAAGCGTGCGGACCCTACGGGTTCGAGAACTATGTAGACATGACGAGACACGTCTCCGGTCAATAACCAATAGCGGAACCTGGATGCTCATATTGGCTCCTACATATTCTACAAAGATCTTTATCGGTCAAACCACATAACAACATACGGTGTTCCCTTTGTCATCGGTATGTTACTTGCCCGAGATTCGATCGTCAGTATCTCAATACCTAGTTCAATATCGTTACCGGCAAGTCTCTTTACTCGTTCCTTAACACATCATCCCGCAACTAACTCATTAGTTGCAATGCTTTCAAGGCTTATAGTGATGTGCATTACCGAGTGGGCCCAGAGATACCTCTTCGACAATCAGAGTGACAAATCCTAATCTCGAAATACGCCAACCCAAGAAGTACCTTCGGAGACACCTGTAGAGCACCTTTATAATCACCCAGTTACGTTGTGACGTTTGGTAGCACACAAAGTGTTCCTCCGGTAAACGGGAGTTGCATAATCTCATAGTCATAGGAACATGTATAAGTCATGAAGAAAGCAATAGCAACAAACTAAACGATCAAGTGCTAAGCTAACGGAATGGGTCAAGTCAATCACATAATTCTCCTAATGATGTGATCCCGTTAATCAAATGCAACATAACTCTTTGTTCATGGTTAGGAAACATAACCATCTTTGATTAACGAGCTAGTCAAGTAGAGGCATACTAGTGACACTTGTTTGTCTATGTATTCACACATGTATTATGTTTCCGGTTAATACAATTCTAGCATGAATAATAAACATTTATCATGATATAAGGAAATAAATAATAACTTTATTATTGCCTCTAGGGCATATTTCCTTCAGTCTTTGGGTGGACTGCATAAACATGTTCGACATAAGGAAAAGTTGTGCAATGGAGGAATACTATGAGTCACTCTGGTATCCGGACACTTACGATCTTGCCAGGGGCTTGGCCCTGTGCGGCCACTCCTCTTCGCCGTCGTCGGCGTTGGTGGAGCCGTCCGGAGGAAGGGTTTTCCCCTTCTTGGACCCTTCGGCCTCCCCAGTTGGGGCGGCCTTCCTTTTCTTCTCCCCCGCTGGAGGGGGAGAGGTCTCTTCTTCCTCCTCCTCGTCTTCATGGGAGGAGTGCGTCTTGGAGTCGTCGGATGATGAATCCGACACCCAGGCCGGGCACTCTTTCGAGTCCCCGTGGCCTTCTTCTTGGCCTTCTTCTCCGGCACCACATAGGGTGCCGGAACCAGCAACTTCGCCAAGCGAGCGTCCGCTGGGCCTTCGGGCAAAGGAGCCGGACAGTTGATCTGTCCGGACGTTTCCTGCCAATCCTGTCAAAGGTGAGGGAGCTTAGATCCCGCATGGAGTCAGACTATTAAAAACTAATACCCTGTAAAAGGTAAAGACAGCTTACCGCATGAGCGCGACGCTGCGTGCTGAATCCGCGATCCTCGGTAGCGGATGCGGGGGCCTCGGCGCCCTTGAAAAGCACCTTCCAGGCATCTTCGTACATCGTGTCGAAGAGCCTGCTCAGAGTTCGGTGCTGCGCCGGGTCGAACTCCCACAGGTTGAAAGCCCGTTGTTGACACGGGAGGATCCAGCGAATGAGCATAACCTGGACTACGTTGACAAGTTTGAGCTTCTTGTCCACCAGGGTTTGGACGCATGTTTGGAGTCCGATCAGCTCTCCTTCCTTACCCCACGACAGACCCGTCTCTTTCCAGGAGGTGAGCCGCGTAGGGGGTCTGGATCGGAACTCGGGGGCTGCACCATTCAGGGTCGCGGGCTCGGTGATGTAAAACCACCCCGATTGCCACCCCTTTAGGGACTCCACGAAGGAGCCCTCGGGCCATAGGACGTTGGGCATCTTGCCCACCATGGCGCCTCCGCACTCCGCCTGGGTGCCGCGCACCACCTTCGGCTTGACATTGAAAGTCTGAGCCATAGGCCGAAATGGGGCGGATGCAGAAGAAAGCCTCGCACACAACGATAAATGCCGAGATGTTGAGGACAAAGTTCGGGGCCAAATCGTGGAAATCCAGGCCATAGTAGAACATGAGACCCCGGACAAATGGGTGGAGAGGGAAACCCAATCCGTGGAGGAAATGGGGGAGGAACACCACCCTCTCATGGGGCCCGGGGGTGGGGATGAGCTGCCCCTCTTCGGGAAGCCGGTGCGCAATGTCATTAGACAAGTATCCGGCCTTCCTCAGTTTTTTGATGTGTCCCTCCGTGACGGAGGAGACCATCCACTTGCCTCCCGCTCCGGACATGGCTGGAGAAGGTTGAGGTGGGGTGTGCAGACTTGGGCGCTGGAGCTCGAGTGCGCGGAAATGGATAGGCAAAGGAGGAAGAAGGTGTGGATGAAAAGGTGGATCCTTATCCCCTTATATGGGTGGACGCGACTATGCGTCCCCACCAGCCTGGTAAAACTCGCTTATCTCCCCAGCGTCGTAATCAATGGCGCGGTTGGGTTACCCACGCCGTATTGATGAGAATTCCGGAATAAGGGGACACGGTCTTTGCTTTGACAAGACGTGCCAAGGAAACCGCCTCGCTAAACGCACTGAGGTGGGACAGTAAAACGATTCGAATAAAGACTTGGCCCCGGGGTGATGTCACGCTACGAAATACGTCAGCAGATTAGATTTGTGTAAATATTATTCTCTCTATGGCAATATGTGGAAACTTATTTTGCAGAGCCGGACACTACCTTTGTGTTCAAAATCTTCTATGAAGTACTTGGAGGAAGAACCCGCCTTGCAATGCTGAAGACAATCTGCGCGCCGGACTCGTCGTCATTGAAGCCTGGTTCAGGGGCTACTGAGGGAGTCCTGGTTTAGGGGGTGTCCGGATAGTCCGGACTAATACTTCGGCCGGACTCCTGGACTATGAAGATACAGATTGGAAGACTTCGTCCGTGTCCGGAAGGGGTTTCTTGGCGTGGAAGGCAAGCTTGGCGATACGGATATGTAGATCTCCTACCATTGTAACCGACTCTGTGTAACCCTAACCCTCTCCGGTGTCTATATAAACCGGAGAGTTTTAGTCCGTAGGACGAACAACAATCATACCATAGGCTAGCTTCTAGGGTTTAGGTAGATCTACTCTTGTACTACCCATATCATTAATATTAATAAAGCAGGACGTAGGGTTTTACCTCCATCAAGAGGGCCCGAACCTGGGTAAAATATCGTGTCCCCTGCCTCCTGTTACCATCCGGCCTAGACGCACAGTTCGGGACCCCCTACCCGATATCCGCCGGTTTTGACACCGACAGAGGGATAAGCCGACCGCTCTGCTGCTCTTCGTTCTGTGACTGTTGCACGTCGCGTCTCTATAAAGCAACGAAGGAGGCGGTGATTTTTGTCCGAAAAATTGAATCGTTTTTCCACTTACCGATGGCATTGGTGGGTAATTTTTACCAACTCGAAGAGTAATTTTAATGACAGATGATCAGAAGCGATAGCCGCTTTATTAGTAGATAAAGATTTGTGCATTAAATTGGGATGACCAAACTCACTGCCTTAAGATTTATTAGGTTTGTCGTAAATAGATGAACAAGAACCACCATCGACGATGATACAGAGTGAAAAGTGGCACGCATGTTTGCTAGTAATAGGAAGTCAACGAAACACATATAGTAGTACTATGTATCATGGTAGTATCACCTGTCGCCGACAGATCTTATACAGCGCGTAGCGCGTGGGTCGCGCTCTAGCGCGGTAGCGTGCATCCCCGAGCTCTAGATCCAACGTATGGGCCGGCACATTTTGCGGTTTATTCCTCACCGGTTTTGGCAGTTTATTCTACAGGTTTTTCTTGTTGTCTTTTTTCGTTTTTATTTTCTATTCTATTTTTTCTTTTCTAATTTTTCCTTTTGTTTTTCCTTTTATTTTTCTTCTCTATTTCTCTTTTTCTTTTCTATTTTTTCTTCTTTACTTTTTCACTTTTTTGCGATTTTTCTTTTCAAATTTGTGAACATATTTTTTTCATCGAATTCAAAAAAATGATCAACCATCTAAAAAAATTCATCAAATTTAATTCTTTTTGTTCAGAAGATTCAAAAAATGTTCATTAAAATTCAAAAAAATTTGAACTAAAATAATGTTCATTAAATTTTATTTTGTTCAACATTTTGAAAAAAATGTTCATAAAATTCAAAATGTGTTCATCTTTTTTTTCTAAAAAATTTCATTGATAAGAGAATATGTTCATCCAGTTCAAAATATGTTCATCGAATTCAAAATGTGTTCCTCAAATACAAAAAAAATGTTAATCATTATTTAAAATGCTCATAAAAAATTGTACATCAAAATAATTTTTTCATTAAAACTAAAAAAATCTTCATTCTTTTTTAAATTGCTAACATTTTTCAATTCAAGAATTGTTTTTGACTATTCACAATTTTTTGAATTATTCTAAAAAAAATTGTAATCCCGAGTTATTTTAACATAGAATAAAACAAAAACAAAACATAAAAAAAGGAAAAGTAGAAACAAAAAGGAAAGGGGAATCAGGGAGTGTCCCGCTCCACGCATGGGCCTGTCCTATAGGGCGCGCGGGGGTGGAAGGTATGCGATGACTCGACTGGGCACGCCAAGGTCGCCAAATAGGGGCACCCTATATATTACGCACGCCACGCGAGCGGAAGAACGCATCCCATCTAATACTCGTACTGTCGAAAACTTGATCCAAGTTCGACCCTCCGCAGTAGTATGTTTTGTTAACCTTTTTATGTATTTTTAGGGGAGTTTTTTTATGCAAAATCACTATGAAGGAGCATTGTTTAGAAAGTTTACTCTCACCTTCCCAGGTTGCGACATGTGGTTTTTTTTTTCCGTAGATCCATTTATTCAAAACGTTTTATCTCTTAAATCGTGCCTTCCAAATCTCGAACTGTTTTCACTATTGGATTCCTTGCGTCGAGATCTTCAAAACTAAATCCTATATTGATAGGTTTTAATGAACTTTTTTTGAAGAAAAAAAACAAACGAAAAAACCATATAAGCAGAACGTTTTTTTCCTTTTCGAAAGAGGTATGACTGTGCCTCTCATGGAAGAAAAAAAATAACAATTTTTTCCCGTTTCCAAGAGGTACGGCCGTGCCTCTTGCGAAAGGGAAAAAAGAAAGTGCGTCCTTTTTTCTATTCCGAGAGGTACAACCGCGCTTCTCGCGGAAGCAAATCCGTACCTCTCCTGGAAGGAAAAAAATGTGCCTTTTCTCATTTTTGAGAGGCACGGCCGTGCTTCTCGCGAAAGGAAAAAATATATATTTATTTTCGTTTTCGGGATGCTCGACCGTGCTTCTCATGGAAGCAACCCCGTACCTCTCGCGGAAGGAAAACACACACTTTTTCTGTTTTTTGAGAGGAACGATCATGCTTCTCGCGGAAGCAAATCCATGCCTCTCCCGGAAGGAAAAAATGTGATTTTTTTGAGAGGCACTGACGTGCCTCTCGTGGAAGCAGAAAAAATATGTTTTTTCACACAGAAAAAATCAAGACCGGTGGAAAACCGAAAAGCCAAAGAAAGGAAAAAACCATCTAAAAAACCAAAAACGCGTGCGGAAAAAAAAATTGAAGAAAGAGTCCAGAGCGTGATACGTAGCGGCGGCTGAGAGTATGTCAGGTGACTTCAGCCCAACCCCAGGCGACCCTGAAAAGGCTGACGAAGAAGCGCTCATAAATTTGACAGATAAGGTTGCATCAGCTATACCCTTTAGGCCTTTACCCGGCCCATCAACTGGCTGGCCAGGTTTTCTTTTTGCTAGTCACTAGCACATATGTCCGTGCGTTGCAACTGGAGAGCTATTTCTTTGCGAGAAGCAATGGGAGAGATAATTGATTTGTCCATCAAAAACGATCTCCATAGCGGTGTGATAGAGAGGACTTGTGATCTTTTCGCTGGTTATGTTTGTCCCATGAGATCTTGATATTGGTGGGGTAAGTTGGAGTGGCGGCAACCATCCAGCTCGTGCCTTTTTTTTTCTCTAGGTCCGCCTCTGTCTCGGGGTTGTGTCTGCCTCCTCATTTGGTAGCTATGCGGTGACCTTCAGGGCACGGTTGTTTTTGACCACAATGTCTTACGATTGCGTAATCGGATGGATTACTAATTGTAGTGCATAAATCCTGTTTCATTAGCATATTTAGTGCATAATCATACATCATTGTCCCTTCTTTATTAGGGTTTTATTATTATTATTTTAGCACTAACGTGCCCATAATTTTTTTATTCGAGCCAAACCAACATATTCTTTTTTATTGGCCCAAGAAAAAAATTTCTCACACGGACGACCCAGTAGGGGAGTGCGGCTAAGGCTCAATATTGCCTGTGCAATGAAACAATTTTTTTCTTGGGCCAACTACGCAGGGGCTACTATATGAAGCTAGTTACATAAAATAGCGCATGAGACGCACATTAGTTCATGTATGGGCCAACACACTGGTAGGCTCGAAGACGACCTGTGTTTGTAAGGCGTAAAAAAAATCCAAAAAATGATGAGTTGAAGGATCAAAATCTTGACCTCAAAGACCTGTCTATGTGCTGCTAGCTACTCGAAGACACGAGTCCTACCAACCAATGGCCAACTCAAAGATTTAAGATCATACTCCAATGTCAGATTGATAAAAAATTACTTTAAAAGTATACAAATTACTGAATATTCTTGGAAACATGAATAATTTTGAAAATCCCAAACATTTTTTGCCATTCTTTACATTTTTTTAGAATTACACAACAAAATTTGAAACATTCGAAATTCATAATTTTATTTGAAAACATGAGGCTTTTATAATAACATGAATATTTTTTTTGAATTTATGATTGTTTTTGCAAAAGGAAACACATTTTGAACACTCAGAACAATGTTTTGAAATGTGTTTCTTTAAACTCGGACATTATTTTGAATTTGCGAACATTTCTCTAAAACATGAATATTTTTCATATTTATAAATTTTTTAAAATGCTACTTTTTTGGAAAATTTCAAATAACTTTGGAAAACACAAAGAAAAGATGTTTTTTCTAAATCTGAACCAACATTGGAAGGAGTACAAAGATCTAATGTTCTAAACATTTCACAAAACGTAATATATCTTAAAATTTTCGGCATTTTATTAAAAATATTTTTTCCTGATATTATAATTTTTTAAAAAAATTAATTTAATAAAAGGGGAGAAATAAAAATAAAATTAGAAGGAAAAAAATAAAAAATAAAAAGAGAAAGAAACGAAAAACGAAAAATAGAAACATAAGACAGAACAAAAAGAAGAAAATGGTTCAAGACAACTTGGACGTGCTATATGAATTTGCGACTATTTTGGAATGAGAACATTTATTGTTTTGAATTTTTTTCAAAATGTAATATATTTCAAAATTCAGATTTTTTTAAAGTGAATTTTTCTGATATTATGAACTTTTTAGAAAAAAAATAGTATACGAAAAAGGGAGAAAGAAAAATCAAATTCAAAGAAAAAAAGGCAAAAGAAACAGAAAGTAAAAAGAGAAAGAAATAGAAAAAGAAAATAGAAACATAACTCAGAACAAAGAAAAAGAAAACGGGTCAGCCTAGCTTGGTGGCCATGTGCGAATTTTCTGCTATTTGATGCTCACTGCAATAAATAGAGATTTTGCTATTTACGTGGGCATGAAAATAAACGGGCTGGCTTTGCTGGGCCACACTACTGGCGGCCCATGTATGAAATTCGGGCGTTTTTCCTTTTCTAATAGAGAACGAACAAAAAATTAGTATCACCTCGAATAGAAAAACTTTTCGATGGTGAACGGATGAAAAAATTGAAGAAACGCATTTTGCTTTATAATATAATATATATATATATATAATAAGTTATAGATATAGATATAGATATAGATATAGAAATAGGCTTCTTCAAAAGAAAACTCCGGCTGTCACAAGGTTTTTTCAAAAGAAAAGAAACACAGTGTCCTTAGTGATAGTGGTGCATGGGAGCACAAGGCACACACTAACTGGTGGCATCTTTTCTCGTAACTTACTGTCTGTTTGCCTTTTATAAAACTAAGGCACGCAATTTGCATGCTCTCAAAAAGAAAAACTGATGACATCTCTTTTCTTTGATAGTTCCTTTTTCTTATATATAATTATAAAGTTCACCCGCAAAAATATATAATTATAAAGTCCGTTTTATTTCGTTCGTATATAGCAAGAATTGTAGATTCCTGATCACGCTTGCTGCGCTATAAAAATGTTTCATTTCTGTTCTAAAAGAAAAACCAGTCTTGAGTGCTTGGACGAAGCACGTCACGGACCCAATGCAACAAGCATGCCATGCCATCCCCAGACCAGCTAGTAATAGTCAATGGAACGACATACGTATCATGGCAGTGTCGCCTGTCCCCTCCTGCTGCATACCTCGCCACGCGAACGCAAGAAGGCAGCCCGTCTGAATGAAACTCCTACGGTCAAAAGCTTGATCTCCACTCGACGAGTCCGGTCAAAACGAAAACCTCCATCGATGTTCGTGGACACGTCCTGTGTAACGCGCCGGAAGCAACTTGGAGGCGAAGAGAGAGGCGCTTTTATGCTCTGCGACACGATTCCGGCCGTTCTATGGAATGGCATCGATGTTCTCTGGTATGCCCCTTGCGCTTCCGCTTGGCCCGCGGGTGCGCTTGTACGCGACTGGACTCGAGCGCGCACGTGCATGTGTTGGCCGATCGTGTCGTGCGCCGTGACGCGGAGAGCGTGTGCATGCGGAAATTTACGTCGAGTGGTAACGGGTATCTTGACCAGCCGCGCCGTACGCATGCATGCATAGAGAGGAGCTGACCTTTGGCACTTTGACCGGACCATCGCCTCGGTCTTGCCATTACCCCCTCCGTCAAGGCGACAACATAGCAAGCTACATGCATATATGCAAACAAAACAAGCAAGCGCCATGTATATATGTGCTCTACCAAAGCATAAGCATATCACGTTGGCCGTGTTTTACTGAAACTGCACATGCGTTTCAATCTACCTACATGTCGACAGTTTTTGACTTGGGAACTTGGGAACTGTGCGCGCCATCTTAATTTTCAAGTTCAGAGTTGCCAGCTTATTGCTTGCCTTGGACCTCCAGGAAGTTTGGGACTTGGGAACCGTGTCGCTGTCTATCTTATGAGTGGGCTATATGTTCCTCTACGGCTTCAAGGGCTAGGAACGTGAAGCATCATCATGCATGCAATATGGAGGGCCAACCCGCTACAAAGAATACAGGATGGAGTAGTTGCTACTTTTCACCCGCAAAAAAAGAAGAAAAAGAGAGAGTAGTTGCTACTTTCCTCGAACACCATTTGACAGCAAAAGTAGAAATGAGAAGATAATCGTCGGAATACGCGGAATATCGCAAACAAATCTCACAAGAGCCTTCCGTGGCAGGGACTGTGCAATGCATGTCGTATACCACCAGAAACTAGGTAGACAAGTGATGAGCGTGCCGTTTTGTTGAGCCATCCTAATCAGATTGCAGTGCTACAGGTTGGAGCCTGGATCTGCAAATTTATTCCCGAAGAGTATCTGGGTCTAAAGTCTAAACACAGGACCGTTTCGCCGCCAAGTAAACTATCCAGCCACAGCCTTCTGATATCTAGCAGTGAGATCCTTCTGCCAGTGATTAAAGGAACCGCTGGCAACTGGCAAGGGATGAAAATAATAATTGACAGATGACTTGTTCGGTTTCTTCTTCTTTTGCTTGTCAATCGTGGCCTTTGTCATGCGATCGCATCAAGATCACGGCAAGTACGCGCTGATCAGTTTGTTTATCAGCTTGAACTTACCTAGAGCCACTAGTTTAACAGCCTAGTACTAGTTTGTATATTCCCTCTGCCGCGGCCATCCCAACATTTTTGGAACTTTGAAAACCAATGTAGCCATATACTCCTGAAAGTGTATAGATTGCCCATATGACAATAGTATTATTGGACGTTGCTAGTTCATCATAGTGCATGTGTTCTTAATTGTCTTTTAAGGCCCTAGTTAAATTATCACTACTACACATTAGCTTTGGAGTCGGTTTATGGCGAAGGAAATTTCCGCCAATACCAATTTGGTCACTTGTGGCGGTTTTACCATACAATTGATTTACATAAATCTTTCAGCTGAGAAAAACTTTTATATCAGGGGTGGTCTCACTACTAGAATCGCATCGTCGGCATAGCCTTGATTCCCGTCTGGACAGGCCCTATGCCGACGGCCCCCGTCGGCATAGGGCCGTCGGCAACATATACGTCGGCATAGCCAGGGAGGCCGTCGGCATAGTTTCTTTCCCGACGGGGGCCGTACATCTATGCCGACGGCCCAGGCCATCGGCAACGTTCACGCCTAACGGCGGCCGCCGTCAAGTTTGCCCAACGACTGGTCGCCACGTGGCACACCTATGCCGACGGCCTGTGCCACGTGGCGACCAAACACCGCTCGTGGACCAGGGCTATGCCGACGGCCTGGTCGTCGGCTTAGTTTCAAACTATGCCGACGACCTAGCCGTCGGCATATTCCTTCCTCCGGTGCTCCCAGTAGTTGACACGTGGCATCTATGCCGACGGCCTGGCCGTCGGCTTAGTTTAAAAACTGTGCCACGTGTCAGCTACCGTCATCATAGTTTGCATTTGATTTTTTTCTTTTTCCTGTTTGTTTTCAAATCAATTCAATTCAAATAACAACACATATCAGCAGATATATGAACTCATGGAATAGACATATAGAACACAACGGGATATCATCCGGCACCATCACAACAATATATGCATAAGCATCATCACAATCAACACACACATAAGCATAAGCATATAGAGAAGCACACAAGTCATCTAAATGATCATCACCACACACAAGTCATCTCAAGCATCATCACCACACACAAGGCTTAAGCGCCAGGATGTCGAGCACCGCGGAGGTCGTCACCGCCAAGACCGCCGAAGCCCAGGTCGTCACTGCTAGCGGCAGCGCTACCGCCAAGACCGCCTACACCTCCGCCTCCGCCTCCGTGGATCAGAGTGGTCGGGCTCCGTGTCTCGAGAGTGCTGCGAAGACCACCGCCAACGGTAGATCCACCTGTTCCCTGGATGTTGAAAAGACATATTAACAGGATATATGACTGTGTTGAAAGGCATGACATGCTTTGGGTGAATAGATTGTGGATGAACTAACCGGCGAGGGGCCAGCGTTCTGTGCCACAAACTCCTCAAAGGTCAGCAGCACTGGTTGTGCTGGAGGGCATTGTGCTGGCTGCAACTGAGGACACCTGCTGGCCACCATTTCCTGAAAAGCCTGCTACATCTGGCGATCCCTCTGCACTTGGTGTTCATAAAGCCTTTGATGCCACGCCATGGTCTCCTGGCGTGTGTACTCCAGGTAGGCCTATGGTATGACATGATGGAACTCATAAAACTACTAAATGCGGAAAATAAAGTGAGCAATGAAGATAAGAGGGAAAATACTTACAGATTGTTGCTCCTGAAAGAGGGTCTGTGCACTGGTCACTGGCTGGCTCGTGCACTGGCTCAGGCTCGGGTCAATCCGATGGAGCTGTGTGTAGGAGATAGTAGGAGTGATCACAGCATCGAGAACCGCCTCCCGACCGTGCTCCTTGGGCCCCATGCTCACCACCGCCCTCTCGTCTAGATCCGCCGCAATGGGGTCAGGTGTGTCAGGATGTAACTTCAGATACGCTTCGGAGTAGGCCTTCTTCTTCCCCGCGGTCTTCTTGCCGTAGTACTTGGGCTCGCCAGGCTTGGGGTCCTTCCGCGTATGGGCGATCTCCCATGCCTGCATGTGTGAGAGCGGCCGCTTCAGTTTCTCCTCCTGCACCACCAAACAGAGGTTAGTCATACATAAGAAAGTGATGGTAAATAGAAGAAGAAGAATGTTTAATGGGGTTAGTCATACATTAACTGCCTTGTGGAGATAGTGGTTTCAGTTTCCCTGAGCATGTACTCCCTCCTTCCCTCGGTTAGCCTTGTTTTTCATTCTCATAGCCGCCCAGGCTCCAGCCTCATCACACCAAAGATCCACCAATGCCGCCCAGGACTCGTCTTTTCCATAACACCAATTTGGACACGCCTACATAATGAAAGCATAATGGCATGTCAACACGTAATGGTGAAATGTACCACAAGGTAGTGAAAGCATAATGAAAAATCTTTTATACTTACCGCCAAGTACTCGTGCCTCTCCAAGGTAATGCCCATCCTCCGCGCTTCTTCCTTGGACATCTTCACACCAAGAGCATCGTGATAGTATGTCGAGATGGCCACATAGCGCACCTCGTACTGCATCTGGCGGGCCTTCTTCTTGCATTGGCGCAGCACGATCTAGTCCGCTCTAGCCCTGTGCTCCGGAAGAACTCGATAGAATTTCTACAATCATGCATGAAACAAGAATGGAAGAAGCCATGAGTTAAATCATTCATGAAACTAGAATGGACTTGTGCTTCTGAAGAGAACTCACCCAGAAAGTAGTGATCACGGCCTTGGCATGGGTCTCATGGTCCGCGTGGAGGGCCGCTTCCCAGTGGTCCCAGCTCGTGGCCAAAACCCGACGGTCCGGCTGCCTGACTGGATCCGGACAGTACAACCCCGGCCAGTATAACTTCAACAAGACGGTGATGAGGCCGTTGGGAATATGGACCCCTTTAGAATATATCCAGTTGCTGCAAAAGAATGAACTATTAGCATGTGACAAGCAAAATAAATAACAACCGGAATAAGCATGTGACAAGCAAAATAATGAAATTATTACAAAGTGGAACTTACTCTTTTCCCGTGGGCTCAATGAGCCACTTCTGCTCCTCAGTAGCAGGAACCTGCTTTGGTAGCTTTGCGTTACCACGCAGCCACCCCTTGTTGTCAATCCCCTTCCCGTCACCACCCTCCTCCTCGCCTGCCTCCCCCTCCCCAACCTCCTCCTCGCCTGCCTCCTCCTCCACCTCCTCCTCGTCCTCCTCCTCCCCAGAGTGTACCTCACTAGAGGAGGGTACCTCACTAGAGGAGGGCCTCGAAGACAACACCCCTAAGTCGGTGAGGGTGTGCTCTTTCTGGCCGCGACCCCCTGTAGTGGCTCTCCCCCCACCACCTCGCCCTCTAGAGGCTCCCCCTGCCCCCTCCTCCTCTAGGGGCACCTCTCCCTCGACCTCCCTGTGAGGAGTCATCGTCAAGTAGCCGAGGGGGAGGATTACGTGCTCGACCACTCCGACTAGGCAGGCGGACGACCTTGCGTAGGAAACCCACGCCGTCGGCCTTCCCCTTGCCCATGTTCCACGAACCTGCATTGAAAAGAGAATAAGCAATTAGTAAATTAATGAAATGAAGGAAAAGGCATGATAATAAACACATTAATAAAATGCATAAAAAGGCATATTTCTAAACTATAGAAAAAAAGACTTGAAACGTACATCTGCTAGAACCCATATGAATCATCACTGTTGTAACCTCTTTCTCGGTCCGTCTCATCATCACTATCAATCATATCATCTTCATTGTCCGACAGAGGTGGAGGCTCTTCCTCGTCGTCAGCGTCTTTGTTTAACTTTTCTAGCATAAGTATGTCATTTTCATTGACAATGGTCTCACCATCATTCCGTGCATCGTCGACGTTTGGATCCACATCATCATCACCTAATGGTCTAACGTCATCGTTTCTAACCACATCATCATCATCATCAGGTTGCTCTTGATAGAACACTCCCTCGTATGTCATGGGGTTAATGTTGTAGTAATCGTCTTCATTCGGGTCTGGTAGCTTACCATGTGGCGACACCTTGAATACAACTTCCCAACCCTTTAGATACACTTTCTGGCATGGGTAAGGCAGATAATATACTTGTGTAGCTTGGGTAGCCGCAATGAAGAGATCGGCTCCGGCATAGACGGTTGATGGTTTAACTTCGACCAAACCAATGGAAGGCGTATGTTTTACCCCCTCCCGCGGATCGAACCATCAGCATTTGAACACAGGCAGACTTAGGGTCTCACGCCCCTGGCGTAATTTAACCTCGTATATATTTTGTACCCTTCCGTAGTAGTCTACTGAATTTTGACCGGGGGTGTACACTCCGGTATTTATAGTTTTGGGATCGGACCGACTATTTTGGCGCTCCTCTGTATGGAAGCGATACCCATTCACATCATACTTTTTACATGTCATGACGGCAGGGTCAAAACCCATGGAAACCCATCTCAATTCATCATCCATAGATATGTTCGGATCTTTTCCCTACAAGTATAATGGAAATTGTTGCGTGCATTAGTTCGGTTAACTAATAAATGTTGAACTAGGTATTTAATAGGGGAGTGTGGAAAATTACTTTCTCCATGAAGCAAGCAACAAAATTTTTACATCCAGGGTTTCCATGACGGAGAAGAGTAAGTGCCTCCGCCTCAGTAGGAGGATTCACTCCCGTCCATTCCTCTTGAACGAAATCACTAAAAAAAGAAAAGCGGTGTTGGACCGAGACTAAGTGAACATGGAACATGATGATGTGGAAGACATAAAGGAATGGTGTAGTGGTATTACCTCATCCACACTTCCTCAACTTCCTTGATGTTGTGCAAGATATAGAACATGAGGTCCTCCCACTCTTGTCGTGGCATGTTATAAGATTTCGAGGCCCCAGCCCTCCCACCTTGCGCGTTGAATAGATCGAGCCTGGGTTAATACTTGGGCTCTTCTATATTGTATCGAGGCACCTTGTTATGCAGATGGGGAACGTGGTCTGGATAGTATGACGTCTTGAGGTCTGACACCTCCTCTAGGATAACTGCCTCAGCTATGGAAGCTTCAATCTTAGCTTTGTTTCCACATTTCCGTCGGAGATGCTTGTTCTGCCTCTCAGGGTTGTACTGCCAGCGATTCTGCATAGGCCCCCCAACAATACCTTGTTCGCGAGGTGCAGAATGAGATGTGTCATCGGAGTAAAGAAGCCTGGCGGAAAGATCTTCTCTAGCTTGACTATCAACGCTGGTGCCTTCTTATGCAATTTTTCAATCACCTCTTTACTTACTTCTTTAGCACAGAGCGTGCGGAAGAAATGGCTAAGCTCGGCAAGCACTCGCCAGACATGCTCGGGGACATAGCCTCGAACCATCACCGGCATTATCCGCTCAATCCATACATGGTAGTCATGACTCTTCAGGCCGGTCACTTTGCCCGTTGAAAGATTGACTCCCTTACTTATATTCGATGCATAACCATCGGTGAACTTCAAAATTTGTTTCAGCCAGATAAGTACTTTTTTTTTCTGGCGGTTTAAGGACAAAGTCAGCATCTGGCTTGAACCAGTTTTTTCGACCGCCTGTGGGAGGCTTCATGTTCAGGCGTGGTCTATCACAAATTCTCTGTTGATCGACTCTAGCTTTAACATTATCCTTCGTCTTATCAGGAATGTTGAGGATCATGTGGAAAAGGGACTCTGCCACATTCTTTTCGGTGTGCATCACATCAATATTGTAAGGAAGTTTGAGGTCCTTGAAATAGGGAATCTACGAGAATGGGGTAATGTGAGTCCAGTTGTGCGTCTCACCATATCCCTCGAAGCCTTTGGCTTTGGCTTTGCCTTTGCCTTTGACTTTAAGCTTGAGAGCTTTTAGCTAAGCAAGAATATCTGCCCCCGAAAATGTTGGAATCTCGGTTACTTCATGAACAACCTAGCCTTTCCTGAAGTTCTTCTTGTCTTCCCTGTCTGGATGGTCTGGAGGGAGGAACTGCCGATGCAGGTCAAAGGCTACATACTTGCCACCCGTACTCAGCCAAATCATCCGCAGAGCCTGCATGCACACTGGGCATGGCATCTTCCCACTTGTACACCATCCGTATAATAGAGCATAGCCGGGAAAGTCATGCATGCAATAGTGCAACCAAACTTTCATCAAGAAATTTCTCTGCAGATCCCGGTCGTATGTCAACCTCGGAAAGTACCAAGAATAGTGCAAAGCATCCACCAGCGGCTGCATAAACACACCCAATTGCTTCCCCGGGTATTTAGGCCCCGGAATGATGAGCGACAAGAACATGGTCTTCCGTTGCATTAGGGCACCAGGAGGAAGATTGAGCGGAATTACAAACACAGGCCAGCAGCTGTATGGATTGGACGACATACCATATGGATTCAACCCATCACCTGATATGGCTATTCTGACATTCCCAGCCTCGGCTGCTTCCTCGGGGTATTCTTCATCGAACGACTTCCATGCTTCCCCTCCCGATGGATGTACAATTTTTTTGGATTGTACCTTATACCTTCCTTGTGCCACTTCATCATTTTGGCAGACTCCTTCGTGATGAAAAGGCGCTGCAGTCTTTTTATAAAATCAAGATACCGAAGAACCTTAACGGGGATGGTTAGCTGCTTTTTCTCACCATCCTCACCGACCACCTCAATGTACCGAGACGAACCGCACTTCCTACAGTACTTGTCATCCGCATACTCGTGCCTAAACAAAAGGCAATTCTTTGGGCAAACATCTATTTTCTCATAATCCATAGAGAGTGCCTTCATGATTTTCTTTGCATCGTACATGCTTTTCGACAGTTCATGACCCTCAGGGAGGCTGTTAGCCCATACTCCCAGGAATGCTTCGAAGCATTTCTGGCTACAGCCGTACTCAGCCTTGACTGCAATCAGTTGCGAGATGGCATCAAGCTGAGATATTTTCGCACCCGCATAAAGAGGTTTCTTCGACGAGGCCAAGACCTCCAAGAAGGCCTTTGCGGTTGCCTCCGGCTCCTCCGGTTCATTCTCTGAAGGTGTCGCATTTGCCGTTTCTGCAACAATGACATCATCTAGCATGTCCCTGACCCCGTCATCCTCATATCCATCGATGCGTTGTCGCATCACCTCCTCTCTACCACGGTCCTGCTCGGCTATGTTTATCGGCGGCATGTCAAAGTTTGGCATATATCCGTGCGTGTGAAGGTGCTCACTCATGTCCGTCTGATTTCTACGGTGACGTCTAGCACATCTCGCACAGGGGAATGGTGGGATAATTCTCATTGGATGACGGAATATCTCCTTTAAATACACATCAGTTTTCGCGATCCACTCTGATGTTACTCGATTCCGACGGATAAAACCACTGTACATCCACTGATTATCTGCCATCCTTTGCTTTTTTGCAAGCCACACAACATTATTAAGGATTCACTTAAATTAATCACATCAAATTTTCAGTTTCTACCGCGTTGAATCCACCTACATCTCTAATAGGTAAAGATGGGTCCTAATCCCACCCGAGGATGTGTAGATTGAGTACGTTCTCCATTCTACCCCGTTCCGAGACAAAATTTCGGCAGCACCTCCCCGCTGTTCTCCAGATACACGTCTCGGCAAATAGCCGAGAGAATGTGCTTCGGAGAACAATGGGGAGGCGTCGCTGAAATCCTATCTCGGAACGGGGTAGAACATGGAGAACATACCCAATCTACACATCCTCGGGCTGTCCGTGGAAAATGCTGGACAATTCGAAAGAGCTGCGGTGATAAATATGCAATTGAATGCATATTTATCGATGCAACCCTTTTGGACGGGAGACGCCTAGGTTACGCTAGTTGACTTGAGAATGAAATCTAGTGATATGAAAAAATGGAGGAGATGGACTTGTACCTCACCCTCGGCTGTAGAGGAAGTAGTCGAACAACAGAGAGATGCTCAGGGGGACCAATGCGTCGTATAATGGTCACTTCAATGAAATGGGACACCAAAAAGCCAGCAAAATCCATCGCGACAAAAAATTTAGAACATCACAATCATCATCATCATCATCTCAAAAATCATTGAAGCATAAAAAATATCACCATCTATCATCCACATCATCATCTAACAATCATCTATCATCGGTCATCATCATCATCTCAAAATCATCGAAGCATAAAAATCATCATTATCTCTCCTCATCTAAAAATCATCATCATCTAAAAGAAATCCATATGAACAAGTTATGAACATCACCATTTTTCTCAAATAAGTATTCTTTAGCAAGACCATTAAGTGTCAATAAATATTTCATCATTGATTTGTAGCAACACCATCATGATCAAAATACCACCGTGCAAAAAGTATATAATCACACATCACATAACAACATTCACACTTCAACTTAAAAAAAACTCATATTGCTAATAACATCCATTGTTCAATATTTTGCAAACTAACTACATCTAACAAATATGACATACATTCCATCATCTATGCATTCATCCACCTAAAAACAGTACCAAAACACTAAAAAAGAAGAAAAAAACTCACGTAGAGGGCCGGCTGGTCGGGTCGGAGGAGAGGGCGGCGACGGTTGGGGGCGATGATGAGCTGCAGCACGGGGAGGGCCGGTTGCTCCAACCGGCCGGGAAGGGGGCGCCGGACCCGCGGCCGGAGTCGAGCCCTTATGGGCCGGTGCGGGCACAGACGGCGGCGACGCAGGGCGGGTGCGGACGGGGCGGCGTGGGGCGGGGAGGTGCGGGGCGGGGAGGACGGTGGGGAGGCGCGGGGCGGGCAGGACGGCGGCGCGGGTCGGGAGGACGGCGACGCGGCGCGGGTCAGGGCGGGGACGATGGCGGCGCGACACGGGAAGAGGGTGGCGGCGGCGGTTGGGAGAGAGAAACGAGTGGAGGAGAGGAGACGTGCAGCGAGTGGAGGAGAGGAGGGCGTGCAGCGACTAGGGTTGGACCTAAGCCGACGGCCTAGCCGTCGGCATAGGCTTGGTCCCACCTGCCAGCAACAGAGCCGAGTGGAAAAGGTATGAGATATGCCGACGGCCTAGCCGTCGGCATAGGTACTTTGCATTTTATAATTTTTTTATTACGGCATTTTTTAATATATTTTTACGGCATATTTATTTTTTATAAATTCAATTATTACTATTTTTTAGTTTGTCGTGTGTAACCTGTGGTGGCCGTTTCCCCCCTTCGAGAGATGGCGGCAGCGACGCCCGTGAGGGTGGCACACCCCGGAGCCGCGGGGAGGGTGGCGGCGGCTAAGTCTGGAACCCCCTCACAAGTCTTGCGTAGGTGGCCTCTCACAAGTCTGGAAGTGTTGTGGCGGGTGCAAACGCCCGGCACACGTCTCTGGGGTGTGCCCCCCCTCACGGACGGCGCCGCCGCCGACATCTGGAGGGGGGAAACGGAGGGGAAACGGATGCGTCGGGTCTACGCGGAGGGGATCTTGCCGTGGGTTTGGCCCGGATGTTGCTCCAAAGTGTTCCTATGGGCTGACCTAACACAACCGTGTGGATACGTCCACTTCTCAAAGCCCGTCCGTGCAAAGTCAAAGGGGTAGATCCCGTGGTCAAATGCTACAGGGTTAGGCGGGACGGGGGCCCTCGGGGGTAGGAATGCCACCCGAGCGTCGCACCGGGCCCTCATACATGCGGGGTGGTGTGGTGGCATGTCCGAAGAGGCGGCACGCGTCTCCGGGGTGTGCCTCCCCCCCACGGACGGCGATGACACAGTAGTAGACGTTCTGCGGCAACGATGCGGTGTGAATATTATCAAATACTCGAAGCGCGATAAAATCATGAGTTTTTTACACGACGTGGGCACATGTGCTGTAGGACTGACGTGGGCACACGCGTCTCCGGGGTTTGGCCCCCTCCAAGTGATGGCGGCACTGCCTTGCGTGCAGGGGGGCACACCGCAGAGCCCCAAGACGGACGTCTACGCATGCCTGAACACTTTCACATATGCATCGGGACCCGTGCGATGTTCCGGTGACATAGCTACACCCCGAATCCCCCCACCAACCAGAATTCCCTCCGTTTCGACCGTTTCCCCCCTCCGTGACACGGCGATAGCGACGTTCGTAACGGGGGGCAACCGATATATCATCGGGGTATGTTTATTTAGATAAGGCATAATTATCTTATGCAAAAACAAAACTAAAATAAAGTAAAAATAACAAAATAAAGTAAAAATAAAAATATAAAGTAAAATAAATGTATGCCGACGGCAAGGCCTCTCACAAGTCTGGAAGTGTTGTGGCGGGTGCAAACGCCCGGCACGCGTCTCCGGTGTGTGCCCCCCCTCACGGACGACACCGCTGCCGGCACCTGGAGGGGGGGGGGACGGACGCGTCGGGTTCCTACGCCTGCCACCATGCTTCTACAACCTTAGGAGGGCCACCACAACACCTGGCGGCATTACTACCCCCCAGGTACCCCGTCCCGTCTAACCCTGACACAGACGACCGTCAGGTCTATCCCTTTGACTTTCGCTGGACATAGTTTGACCGGTGGACCTTTCCATGATGAATACCTGAGTTTTTAATAAATTCAATTATTACGTTTTTTAGATTTTTAGTTTACCGTGTGTATGGGACCCGGTGTGTGCAAAGTCAAAGGGCTAGATCCCGTGGTCAAACTCTAAAGGGTTAGCAATGCCACCGGATTGTCGCACTGGGCCCTCATACATGCCGTACGGTGTGGTGGCATGTCCGAAGAGGCAGCACGCGTCTCCGGGGTGTGCCCCCCCTCACGGACGGCGCCGCCGCCGGCACCTGGAGGGCGGGAACGGACGCGTCGGGTCTACACAGAGGGGATCTTGCCGTGGGTCTGGCCCGGATGTTGCTCCAAAGTGTTCCTATGGGCTGACCTAACACAACCGGGTGAATACGTCCACTCGTCAAAGCCCGTCCGTGCAAAGTCAAAGGGGTAGATCCCGTGGTCAAACACTACAGGGTTAGGCGGGACGGGGGCCCTAGGGGGGTAGCAATGCCACCGGAGCGTCACATCGGGACCTCATACAAGCCGCGTGCCGGGTGCCTACGCCTGCCACCATGCTTCTACAACCTTAGGAGCGCCACCGCAACACCTGGCGGCATTGCTACCCCCAAGGTACCTCGTCCCGTCTAACCCTGACACAGACGACCGTCGGTTCTATCCCTTTGACTTTCGCTGGACGTAGTTTGACCGGTGGACCTTTCCATGATGAATACCGGAGTTTTTAATAAATTCAATTATTACGTTTTTTAGATTTTTAGTTTACCGTGTGTATGGGACCCGGTGCGTGCAAAGTCAAAGGGCTAGATCCCGTGGTCAAACTCTAAAGGGTTAGCAATGCCACCGGATTGTCGCACCAGGCCCTCATACATGACGTACGGTGTGGTGGCATGTCCGAAGAGGCAGCACGCGTTTCCGAGGTGTGCCCCCCTCACGGAGGGCGCCGCCGCCGGCACCTGGGGGGGGGCGGACGCGTCGGGTCTACACGGAGGGGATCTTGTCGTGGGTCTGGCCCGGATGTTGCTCCAAAGTGTTCCTATGGGCTGACCTAACAAACCGGGTGAATACGTCCACTGGTCAAAGCCCGTCCGTGCAAAGTCAAAGGGGTAGATCCCGTGGTCAAACACTACAGGGTTAGGCGGGACGGGGGCCCTAGGGGGGTAGCAATGCCACCGGAGCGTCGCACCGGGACCTCATACAAGCCGCGTGCCGGGTGCCTACGCCTGCCACCATGCTTCTACAACCTTAGGAGGGCCACCGCAACACCTGGCGGCATTGCTACCCCCCAGGTACCCCGTCCCATCTAACCCTGACACAGACGACCGTCGGGTCTATCCCTTTGACTTTCGCTGGACGTAGTTTGACCGGTGGACCTTTCCATGATGAATACCGGAGTTTTTAATAAATTCAATTATTACGTTTTTTAGATTTTTAGTTTACCGTGTGTATGGGACCAGGGTGCGTGCAAAGTCAATGGGCTAGATCCCATGGTCAAACTCTAAAGGGTTAGCAATGCCACCGGATTGTCGCACCGGGCCCTCATACATGCCGTACGGTGTGGTGGCATGTCCGAAGAGGCAGCACGCGTCTCCGGGGTGTGCCCCCCCTCACGGACGGCGCCGCCGCCGGCACCTGGAGGGCGGGAACGGACGCGTCGGGTCTACACAGAGGGGATCTTGCCGTGGGTCTGGCCCGGATGTTGCTCCAAAGTGTTCCTATGGGCTGACCTAACACAACCGGGTGAATACGTCCACTCGTCAAAGCCCGTCCGTGCAAAGTCAAAGGGGTAGATCCCGTGGTCAAACACTACAGGGTTAGGCGGGACGGGGGCCCTAGGGGGGTAGCAATGCCACCGGAGCGTCGCACCGGGACCTCATACAAGCCGCGTGCCGGGTGCCTACGCCTGCCACCATGCTTCTACAACCTTAGGAGGGCCACCACAACACCTGGCGGCATTGCTACCCCCCAGGTACCCCGTCCCGTCTAACCCTGACACAGACGACCGTCGGGTCTATCCCTTTGACTTTCGCTGGACGTAGTTTGACCGGTGGACCTTTTCACCTTGTTGTCATAGCCCAACCATAGCTACACCCCCAACACTGTCCCGACACAACCCACCCCAAGATTCCCTCTGCGTCGGCCCGACGTGGCCGTTTTCCCCCCTCCGGGGCACGGCGGCATCGACGCCCGTGAGGGGGGGAGGGGGCACACCCCGGAGCCGCGTGCCTGCGCCTGCCACCACGTTTCCACAACCGTAGGAGGGCCCACCGCAACACCTGGTGGCATTGGTACCCCCCACAGGTACCCCGTCCCGTCTAACCTCTCCGTGACATGACGGAAGAAGGCCCGTGCGGGGGGCAATCGATATATGTTTTCTGTACATTTAAGTTAATGAAATTAGTATTGGAGAAAAATAAAAAATAAAAAGAGAAAATAAATAAAATATTAAAATATTATTAGAAATCTATGCCTACGGCAAAGCCGTCGGCATAGCTACGGCCACGGAATGGTAGAGCCCTGGATTGATGATGTGGCGTAGGGAGGGGATCGATGACGTGGCAAAAACCATGGGCCAGGCCTATGCCGACGGCCTAGCCGTCGGCATAGAAATGCCACCCCACGGGACCGGCGAACGCCGTGGATCGATGACGTCAGCATAGTTATGCCGACGGCCACCGTTAGCCCGTCGGCGTAGCCTGACACCGTCAAACTGCCGTCACCGCCCGGATAGACGGGCCCACGCGATATGCCGACGGCCTACTCTATGCCGACGGCCGCCGTAGGTATATTCTAAGCAACGCCGACGGCTGATCTTTGCCGACGGCCCCCGTCGGCATAGAGGGCCATACGCCGACGGCCTTTCTACGCCGACGGCTTTAGCTGGGCCGTCGGGGTATGCCCATCTATGCCGACGGGGGCCGTCGGCATATATTTGGCCGTCGGCAACACAAGTTTTTCTGGTAGTGAGCCGCAGCTGAAAAGAACTGCTAGGCCCTAATGTTTGATGTCTCGGAGTATTTGAGGTTGAGCCCTCTTTTTTATTTTTTTTTATTTCGCGCGACGACTCTTTTAGTACGGGATATTGTTTTATCTATCAACATAATGTTGCGTGCTTCAGCGCGCTAAAAAAAAGCGCCATATTTGGACGCAATCTGTGAGGCGGGGATTATAAATTCCCTAGCGACTGCGAGCCTCCCAAGCACCAAGTTCGATCAAACTCGAGTCATGGTTGCGAAGCCGGGGAAACGTTGATCCAGGCCTGGTCCAAAGATGTCAGTCAGACCCAATAATAAGCAGTGAAGCGTCAACCTCAGCGCCTTTCTTTCAAGCAAAGCTCGCCGGAGTTGCTTCCCTTGCTCGTATATCTTGCACCCAAAGCAACAATCGGACAGCACGGGTACTACTAGTCTGTGCAGAACAAAACCCATAAGCAACCGGTCCATTACTCCTCCGGCCAAGACCATATCGCATACTCGTCATGGAACCATATGGTTCATTCATAATAAAAGAGAGAAAAGTGAGGTAAGGGAAGAGGAGAAGATGATGCTCGACAAGGGCTCCCTGGACCTGGTGCTGGTGCCGTGCGGCCTGCTCATCATGTTCGGCTACCACCTCATCCTCCTCTACCGGATCCTCCGGCATCCGGCCGCCACCGTCATCGGCTACGAGAATCACAACAAGCTGGCGTGGGTTCGCCGCATGGCCCAGGTAACTGCAGCGGTTCCTTCCCTTGCAGGAACCATGAGGACTTTCCTTCATCTGCTCTCCTGTTTGCTGGCAGGCGGCTCCGGAGGAGACCGGGCTGGCGCTGAGCGTGATCTCCAGCAGTATCGCAGCGTCCACGAACCTGGCCTCGCTGTCCATCGCGCTGGGCTCGCTCATCGGCGCCTGGGTCAGCAGCACAAGCAAGGTGTTCATGACGGAGCTCGTCTACGGCGACAACAGCCAGGCGACGGCGGCGGTCAAGTACATCTCCCTCCTCGTCTGCTTTCTGGTGTCCTTCACTTGCTTCATCCACTCCGCAAGGTAGCTTGCCGGCCGCTTTGCCAAACCTTAGATTAAGACCGATTTCTCAAAGACGACTCAGCATCTGGTTGCTCTGCAACTGATCAGGTACTACGTCCAAGCCAGCTTCCTGGTGACCACGCTGGACTCGGACGTCCCGGCGAGCTACATGCAGCATGCGGTGATCCGGGGCGGCAACTTCTGGTCCATGGGGCTCCGAGCACTCTACTTCGCAACGACGCTGCTGATGTGGATATTCGGGCCGATACCGATGTTCGTCTGCTCAGTGTTCATGGTGGTCATCCTACACATGCTGGACAGCAACTCCCTGCCACTGCACCAGTACCAGTTTACAGTCAGGAAACGGCCTGATCAGGGGGCTCTGGCTTCTATTCTAGCTACAAGCCAACCAAGTCCTCGAAATGCGATTATCAACAACCCGATATTATCGCCTGTAACATTCTTCAGTTGATCATGTAAATATTTTGTTACAGAACCTGCACGTACGTGCCAAGTTCCGTCACATGTGAGGAATGATCAGCCACACAATTCTCATTGCAAGTATTCCATCCCTGAAACAAATGAGATGCAGAGAAATCGGAATCAACCGATATAATCACGACATCGTCATCTACTCGTCAAACATGGTATCCAAGTTCATGGTTCATCTGGTGGGTTAGCATACTGATTTTGACAGGGTTCCATCCAAAATTCCTATCGTGAAATCCATGTTAAGCACTACACTAGCCCACTACTTCTATTTTTTCTACATACAGTAGAACTATTGGGACACTGGGGTCCTTCTCATTGGCTTCAGCAGATTTCTTATTGTCTCGCTTCTTGTGCTTGTATTTCAACCTGAATTGCTCTTTTTTGTTCTTCTCGCAACCTTTCTTGTGCTTCTTGTAAATGACTATGGAAGCTAGTTATGGACAGAACTAATATTAGCTTGGAGGCGTTAGACTAAGGATGATGAATTTTCAGTCTACTAGCAAGTCTTTTTAAAAACAATCGGCCTCTGCATCAAATGATGCACATAACCATTTTGTTAAGCAAGATAGCAACAAAGTACGTAGTTCAACTCATATTTGCAAGCAAACTCGAACGTAAAGGAATAAAATGACACAACCGGTTAAAATAGGACCAGATGACTAAACACATATTCTACTATTGGACCGTTACCCAAACAGGTTGTACGTATCCCATGCTACCATCTCCGAGCGATTGTATCCATAGGCCATATGCTCCCTGACTTCCGCACGGCTGAGTAACGACCATGTGTGAATCCTTCCAGATGCCATGGCCCACAAAAAAATTTGTGATGCTTCGATTAAATATAACGTCATTCAAGCGATTCCAAATGGCCCAAAGTAATGCACACACTCCAACTCAAATATGTGTCTGTCTTAGACTCTACCCCATTTAATCATGTCCCAAATACATTAACTGGCACATGTATTGTACGCCACGATAACCTGACTAGTGGGAAAATATGTTGGATTGATTCGTCTTGATCACAAAAACAACACCTTTTACCAAAAAGGTTTTAGCCTCGCTTTATATATAAAGCAAACTGCCCAAACCAAATATCCATATATAGGTTCACACCACACACACGCGAAGAGTCAACACAAAGAGTATTGAAAGGGATTAATACTGAGGGCACAGCTTACCAAGCCCTGTAAACAGAAAAAAAAACACAAGGCACAACGTGCAAGAACCCAAGGAGCGGGCCAAGGATCCAGTACCCTTCCTTCTAGGTATTCCCAAGTTGTTATTAGTAAAGATCACTTCTTTACGCACAAACCACATAAAGACCTAATAGCAAGTCTACTAGCAAGTAGCTATGTGAACTAGTAGCTATGGACTAATCGCATAGATGATAAACAAATCGAATTTATAATCTATAATATCTAAATAGTTTATCCCCACTATCCTATTTCTCTTGACATGCAAGCTATCTACATCATCAAGTAGGTCCATTAGTTCATTTCCCTTGACATGCAACCATACCACCACATCACATGTGCCATGTCAGCAGCCCTGGTCCGACCAGTAGTTAATTTCCACACGTAACAACTAATTAGAGCACATCCACGGAGAAAAAAGCCAATGCGTATCTTCCTAAGAAAAAAACATCATCGTTTCCCCAAGAGTGGAAGGCTAGTAGCCCCCTCTCTCGCTCCACCTGTAGAAAACATTTAAGTTTCTGGTGATAATCACCCCATTTACATCTTTTCATTATTTCTTCCTCCACACAAGGCATTCCAAACGTCCTTCCTTTTCATCTCCTCCATTTTGCAACCGATAGACCTTTGTTTCTCTCTTCATCTTCTCCCCGACGGGCCTCCCTATTAAGCCTCCCACACCAAAGCTGGGTATCCACATCCCTTTAAAAGATCTACAGTATTTTTTCGATAAAGGGTGGATTTTATTGACTCAAAATGAAGCATCAAGAAGATACAGACATAAAGAGCACACACCCGACCTCTGCATAGTTAGGATGCACACAGCCAACACCAACACACTCACACTAAAAAACGCCGGCAAAAAGTAAAGTCATACAAGACCAAAGCTATGCCTAAGCGAGTAAAAAAAACCTATGATCAAAACAATGACCGACAAACTACATCGACGACCATATCCGCACCAATCATCTCTTGACACCACAAGGACAACGAAAAAGTTCTTCAACAACAATGCCTTCAACAAGCCAACGATGCTCAAACACCGCCGTTACCGGATCCGACCACCAATGATCAGAATCTAGGTTTTCACCCTGAAGAAGCAAGTCCGAGCATATCCATGCAATGCCTTCAACAAGGTAACGATGCAAAAACATCGCCATTGCCAGGTAAAACCAACATGGGTTAGACCTTGGATTTTCATCCCGGAGCTCGAGACCGGATACTAGAAGCACCACCAGATCGAAGTCAACCATGTGTTATCCCCGCCACTTTCCACGATCCCAGCAGCTACATGCACTGGACTAGAATCCACCACGCCATTGCGCAACCATACCCTCTGCGTCAAATCGCCGTCTGTAGCCTCCCAACCATCCACCAACGGTGGCATGCCTTCCGAAGGCCGACGAGCGGATCAGAGCTGCACTCAGCCAACCACCGCTGTATCGACAACCACTGAAAGTCCGAAGAGCTGCCATCAAGCATCATATTTGTCCTGATCCGTGCCGGCATCATGCGCGTCAACAGCGGTATCAAACATGCCAGATCAGATTGCCCGTGCACCACCACAGCCGCCGCAACAATACATACACCGAGAGTCTCCTGCCAGGCCGTCAACCGAGCCGGTAGGAGCAGGCCCGCCTCAGGCCGTGGTAGATCCGGGACAACGCACACAGGATACCATACGCGCGCCGTCGGGCGGGACAGGACGTACGAAGCCGCCGAACACGAGCGCGTAGCTGACCTCCGTGGCGATGAACCGCCGTACACCAGCTCTCATAGCATGCTGCATCTCCGGGAAGGACGAGCGCGTGGCTAGAGCGCAGCGCTGCCGAGCTCCAAGATCGAGGGTCATGGGAAGAAGGGACAGGACATGGGTGGAGACGGAAGAGGCCTAGCAGCCCGCCGCCGTCGACCGGCAAGCCGGCCGGCGGCGGCGGCGAGGAGGGAACGGTGGAGAGGCTTTTTGGGTGGCGGCGCTGGACGCCTCGTGAGTCGCCGAGCGACTCGCGAGGCCTGTTAGGTTTTCGGATGCTTGATCTACAGTATTAAGTTTCGTGTTGGAATCAATTGCTCGTAGCGCTGGTACCCCTGAATTTACCACCAACGTGCATAAAAGTTGAAGTCTGCGTCAACATCAACCTCCCCGAGCACCGTCATCGCCATCGCACCACGCCTCCCCAAGGATCTCTTCTCCGCCTCTCCAAGGTCTCTTCTCGGACCACGTTTCCCTCACTGCCACCAACACCTCATCCAGGTCCTGATTCCCCAGATCTCACTGTCATGGCCTTCTTTGTTAGTTTGGTTGTACTTGAGGTAATTTTGATATAGTTCCGCTTTGAATTTTGCGGCATTGATCGCACAACAGAGTTGGTTACTGAAGGACAAGTAGCAGACGCGGTGTATGCCTGCAACATGACCAAGAGGTTGGAACGAATCAGCTCCTAAAGGCTCCCCAAGATCCGGCGCTCCTAGGTGATGATGCTACCTACAGCCCCCCATGCTCAGGTTCGTAGTGCTATAGATTGAATAGGACATCAATTTTTTTTCCTGATGTGTTTAACTGTACGTAGAATAATATCAAGGCACTGGAAATCGTGTTGGGGCACAAGGTGGACCTCATGCACGAATGACAGTGTGACCTCAAGTCAGATGCGCTCTACGAACGATGTTGTGTACTGCCTGTGGCGTTTCCACTCCCAGTGACTTCATGAACAAGTCTGCAATACATTGACGGTGCTGAGGACTTTGTCCGTGGTCAGGTAGATAACCCCTTAATCACCTTTGTTGGTCTCACACCCCGCACGGTCTGACTGTGTTCCTCCTACAAATGATGCTGGGCACGACAAATGAGGAATCCCTTTTGCCTTCTACTACATGCCATCACGCCCTTCTGCTGGCACTACGTTTCTCATTTCTCCATGGCTCCATTCCAAATTCCTGTACCATCTTGCTTCACTATGAGGTTATCATATAGGATTGTTGATTATCCACTGCCTTTTTGTAATTATTATATATGTTCATAGATAGTGAACGTGTTTGTATTATTTGCAATCTCACAATGCATCTTTATTTGTTGGTCTCTTGGATTGTTGTCAAACTGTTCTATCAGATTTCTTATATCAGAACCATAAAGCACAAATTGCTATGGTACATGGATGGTTGAACTTGATTTAACTCACCAGAAACTGTAGGAAATCTTGGTGCTGCAAATAAATAAGATATCAGATGGTTGCTCAGTTCTTACTTAGTATGCGTTACCTCTCTTATCTCATGGGCATATCCCTGAATTTCATTTTTCAGTGATTACGACTCGGCTAGACAAATTTTAACATTTCCTGTACAGGTTAATAAATGTCTCTTTTTAATCCACTACTACGAGCCAACTAAGGTGGTGTTTGGTTCTCTAGTCCTAGGACTTTTTTTAGTTTTATAATAATCCAAGCGCTCAACATCAAACATTGTTTACTGAGCTCCTGAACCATTCTAATTCAACGACACAACTTGTAATAACAAAAATGATTTATCAGTCACTGAAGCAGAAATGATTGGCTAAACAAGTTCAAGTTTACACGGGCTAAAGTAAACCAAAATGCCGTTGAGGGGTCCAAAACTGAACTCAAGGCTTGAACACCACATAGAAAAATATTTTGACTACAGTATCACACATACCGGGTTGCGCTCTTGCTGTTGTATTTTAACACAAAGTTCTTGAGCAGCAAAATCTTTCAACGATCTCCGCTTGCCTTCCTAACTTGAAACAAGTGTCAGTACAATGCTAAAAAATCTTATTAATCATAGATATTTAGAAAGTATCAAATGCTTTCATCTCTCTCTCTCTTCCATTTCAGCAGGATCCTAACAAAAAGTATCAAATGCTCTCGGTGACTCAGTCGTGGGCACCTAATTAATGAAACGATTTCATTCTTCTTCATCATCCTTTTACAACACCTCACGTCACAAACCCTTTCCTGGGCAACATCATCAATCTGCATGGCATGAAGGTTATATGAAACACCTCCTCATGAGAATGAAGATGACATGAAGCATATGCCTTAGAGATTTTGCACATATTGGGCTACAAAATGGTATTATTTCAGATATGTCAACCGCCCAGCCATGGGAAGATCATCATACACTTGGAACGACCGGCAATCTTTTATTTATTCGCCCACCTCTTGAACACAATGCAATTGCTAACACCCTCCCCCCCCCCCCCCCCCCCCCCCCCCTCGCGCGTTTAAAAACACATGGTGACTTTCCGGGAGAATAAGTCTGAAGGGAAGCGAAAAAGCAACAAAGGAAGTTGCTAAGGCGTCTAAGGTTGCGCAAGATGATCCAGTATTAGAGGATGATGGCTAAACTAATTAAGCCCAATCGATGGAAGAAAAGATTTGCAAAAGCTCCAAAGCATATTGCAATTACCCGAGAAAATCAAATATTTGCCATTTTCAATACGGGGCTTCTCAAAATTGCCATTGTCAAGATTGGCTGGGCAAAAATGCCATTCTTCTCTCTGCACATTGATTACCATCAGTGACGGATCCAGGATTTGAAGTTACCCGGGACGGACTTTTAGAGAAAATATAATTTTGAAGCCACGGTGCAATGAAAGAAGACAATGAACAAAATTAATGGGCTAGGTAGTATGGATCCAGGCAAGACGATCAATACAACCAATATTGCAATGTAGCTTTATTCTCAAGGAGAAAAATATATAACGTGACAAACAAATCATTTAAGGCCTAATTCTTATGCTCATATATAGAACATCCAATTTGGTACGTAATTAAATTTCCCTAAAAAAATCAGCATTTAACTTTGAAAAATCAGGCCAACGTAACAAGAGATTAAAGAAATATAGGAGAATGAGAGCAGAAAATTAGGGAAGAATGAGAGTAGAAGATTAGGAGAGAATGAACGAACTTGCTGTTTGCTGTCTCAATTGGCTCATCACTTGCAGTTTTAAAGGGGCGGTGACGTTGCCGCCTTCCGCGAACAAGTGGATTCCTCTTTCTCCATCGAGCACCATCGGTCGGGGAAGGACCTAGGCAGTGCCACGGCGAGGCTGCGGACCGGCAGCATAGGGTGCCGTGTCATGGAGGCGAGGCAGCGGCAATACTTTTTTTTGAGCGGTGATCGCGCGATACATTGTTTGCTGATTTGGTCTCCTGTCGACAGAATTGGGAATGCCAAAACTTTACAGAAAATCATGGGCTCACATAGTCACGTCTAGTTGGGCCTTAGAGTATCTCCAGCCGTTCGGCCCCCCAGGACGCATAAAAAGTGCCCCCTGAGGACGAGCCGGCGATGCAATCGGCGCTGGGGGCGATTTCGCGCCCAGTCGTCGCCCCCAGGCGCCGTAATTGGCCCACTTTTCAGCCCCATTTCGGCGAATAAAGAGCCCATATGGACGACAATAGGCCCATATTCGGCGTTCATTTATGCACATAAATTTTTTTTATCACATATTTCATCACAAAAATATCAAATACTTCAACAAAATAGTACAACAACAAATAGTTCAATACAAATTATATAGTTCAACAAATAAAAACTCATATTTCATCACACGTCGCGCCCGGCGTCGCCCTTCAGCTTCCATAGATGCTCTATCAGATCTTGCTGCAGTTGATGATGCACCTGTGGGTCTCGGATCTCCTGACGCATACTGAGATAGGCAATCCAGGTTGCCGGTAGCTGGTGATCAACTTTGGTTAGAGGACCCTGCCTGTAGTATGGTTCAGTGTTAAACACTGAGTCTTCTTGCTCACTCTTGATGATCATGTTGTGCAAAATGACACAGCAAGTCATAATCTCCCACATTTGATCTTTTGACCAGGTCTGAGCGGGGTACCGGACAACAGCAAATCGAGATTGAAGCACATCAAATGCCCGCTCGACATCCTTCCTGCAAGCCTCCTGAACCTTCGCAAACCAGGCGTTCTTGCCTCCTGGCACAGGGTTTGAGATCGTCTTCACAAATGTCGACCATCTCGGATAGATGCCATCAGCTAGATAGTACCCCTTGTTGTAGTGCCACTCATTGATCTCGAAGTTCACCGGAGGAGAATGACCTTCAACAAGCTTGGCAAAGACAGGAGAGCACTGCAGCACGTTGATGTCATTATGAGTTTCTGGCATACCAAAGAAGGAGTGCCAAATCCAGAGGTCCTGTGCGGCCACCGCCTCAAGCACCACACTGCAACCGCCTTTGGCGCCTTTGTACATCCCCTGCCAAGCAAATGGGCAATTCTTACATTTCCAATGCATCCAGTCGATGCTTCCAAGCATCCCAGGAAATCCTCTTGCTGCATTCTGTGCTAGGATCCGAGCAGTGTCTTCCGCATTGGGTGTTCTCAAGTATTGTGGTCCAAACACTGCCACCACTGCCCGACAGAACTTGTAGAAACACTCTATGCTGGTGGACTCGGCCATGCGCCCATAGTCGTCGAGTGAATCACCGGGAGCTCCGTATGCAAGCATCCTCATCGCTGTCGTGCACTTCTGGATGGAGGTGAATCCAAGAGCGCCGGTGCAATCCATCTTGCACTTGAAGTAGTTGTCGAACTCCCGGATGGAATTCACAATCCTGAGGAAGAGCTTTCGGCTCATCCGATAACGGCGCCGAAATGTTTTCTCGCCGTGAAGTGGAGCATCGGCGAAGTAGTCGGAGTAGAGCATGCAGTAGCCTTCGAGACGACGCCGGTTCTTTGCTTTCACCCGCCCAGGCGCCGAGCCACCTCGCCGCGGCTTTTCATTGCTCGCCAGCAGCTGGGCGAGGGCGGCGAGCACCATGAGATGCTCTTCTTCCTGGACGTCGGCCTCGGCTTCCTCCTTCAGCAGCACGGCGAGCGCTTCCTCGTCATCCGAGTCCATCGCCGAGGCAGGCAAATCGCCGAACACCTTGCGCTCGGTGGGCGTGTACCCGCCGCTAAATCACGCCTCCGCGGCCAGAAACGACGGCCGGAAACGCCCAGCTGCTGTTGGAGGGGCTGCCGCGGCGAAACTATGCTGTTTTTCCGGCGGGGAATGGCTATCTAGCCGTGTAGGGCGGCGGGCGGCGCCGGGATATAGCTACTGGTGGCCGAGGGCGCGGGGGGTGCGAGTCGGGGAAGAAAACCTTGACTTTTCCCCTGACGGTGTGGGCCAGCCACGCTTTTCCCTTGCGCTGGAGCCCCCACCTGCTCCCCAGTGCGCCGGGTTCGGCCTGTGACCGCCGGGCGGAAAAAGGGCCGAACCGGCGATTTTCGGCGTCCTGGGGGCGCGACTGGGCCATTTTTTCGGCGCCGGCGCCGAAAAAATGACCTGGGGAGGCCTGTTGGGGGCGCGGCTGGAGATTCTCTTAGTCATTGGCCCATCTTACAACTTACAAGCGAATCGTTATCTTCTGTCTTTTTCTCGTAACTTCTTCCGATTGAACCTACAGATCTATACGAGAGCTCTCTCCCTCCCATGGCGACCAATAGAAAAGCAGTAGGGATACCCTAGGGTTAGAAATTTTACCCGGGGCGACTGCCCATACACGACCCCACACTGGATACCATGGCATTTCTCCATTTCCATTGCTTTTTCTTTTCTTTTCCAGTTTCTCTAAACCTGAAAGGACCAAACTATCTCTGGATATTTGTCAACCTTACCTGTGGACTGATTGGGTCAGATTGCTCTCTGTTGAGTATATATTTTGTATTGCACGTGTATTGAAGTTGTGGCCCACCTCCTAGTCTTGTATAGTTGAGGTAGAGCCCTTCCCTTGTATTATATATGCGTGCACCAGCACCCCGATCAATACATCATATTACAAATCATCTATTTACATGGTATCATCTTTTTCAGTCTAACCCTAGGATAGCCGCCGCCACACCTCCCCGCGCCGCCGCCGCCGCGCCCCACCTCCTCGCTTCCGCCTCCCGCCCGCTAGCTTCTACCTCCCACGCCCACGTCGTTCGCTAGCTTGCCGATCCCGCTCGCTGCTACCTCGGTACGCCAAGACACGTCCAAGCCGCCTGTTCTCGTGTGCGTGTCTTGCATAGCTAGCAAATCAATCAAGTCAAGGCTAGCTAGCTTTGCTAGTCAACTACGCCTCGCCGGATCATTTCTGGTGCGCCTGGTTAGCTCCGGCTACTGTGTACCCGCGCGCCGTCAGCCGTGTTCTGTGCCGCCACAAGTCGCTCCGTGCGCTCGCCTCTCTCTGCAGCCACTGCTGCCGCCGCGCTGCGCCTCCTCGCACGCGCCGCCGCCGCTCCCTACTACCACCGCCACCGCCACCGCGCCGAGCTTCCTCGCGCGTGCCGCCGCCGCAGCTTCCCACCGCCGCCGCCGCCGCGCAGCGCTTCCCCGTGCACGCCACTGCCGCCGCAGCTTCTCACCTACCGCGCCACTGCCGCCGCCTCCGCGCTCCCGCATGCCGCCGCCGCCCTCTTCCTCTTCCCGCCGCTTCTAACGCCTTTCATGAACTCTTCGGGCTGCTTCACCATCTGCGGTGGAACCGCTCCACCGGCCGCGCCGATCTAGTCGCGTCCTCCCGCATCCGCCTGGTGTTACCCGTTGTCGCCACCAGCGCCTCCCTCGCAGCACCCGCAAGGGGGAGGGGGCCGACGCATTCGGCGTGGCGGCGGTCGCCGCCGCCTGCAGCAGCAGCGGGCCCAGGACACCAGGGAGGCGCCGCACTACCAGCAGGCTCTCCCTGCTGGCCACCAGGCGTTCATCGGCGCGCCCTTCCAGCCGACTGGCGCTGGCTACGGCGCCCTCCTTGCGCCGCCACCCCTCGGTGGTTATGGCCCGCCCGTCCCGGCGCCGCCCTATGGGGGCCTTCCGCCGCCGCCGGTACCTATGCCATGGGACCCCACCCTCCTCGCCGCCCAGCACTCCGCGCCGTCGCTGAGTAGCTCTGTCGGTGGAGGCGACTGGTACATGGACTCAGGTGCTACTGCGCACATGGCAGCTCATCCCGGTAACCTAACCTCCTCCACTCCCGTTCACACACCCACTCGTATCACTGTCGGCAATGGCTCCTCTTTACCTATTACTCATATGGTAGCACTAGCTTTCCCTCCACTTCCACATCCATCGCTATGTCTAATGTTCTTATTTCACCTGATTTAGTCACGAACCTAGTTTCAGTTCGTCGTCTTACTCGTGAGAACCCCCTTACTGTTGAATTTGACGGTGTTGGCTTTTCTGTGAAAGACGCCCGTACCGGGATGGTCCTTCACCGATGTGACAGTCCCAATGAGCTCTACCCCGTGCAAGCCGGCGCCTCCACCCCCACACCCGTCGCCCTTGCCGCCGGCGTTGACCTTTGGCACGCTCGCTTGGGTCACCCCAACCACACCATATTACGTCAAATTCTTCGGAGTTTCTCTTTCTCATGTGATAAGCTCGACGAGCACTCTTGTGAGGCTTGTCGCTTAGGCAAGCACGTTCGTCTTCCCTTTAGTGCGTCTTCTTCAGTTTCCACTTTTCCGTTTCAATTACTTCATAGTGATGTTTGGACATCTCCTGTTGTGAGTAACACGGACTTTCTTTACTACTTGGTGCTTTTAGATGATTACTCTCATTATGTGTGGACTTTTCCCCTTCGTCGTAAATCCGATACTTTAGCCACACTCACCGCCTTTTACTCCTATGTCACCACCCAATTCGGTCGCCCCATACTCGCACTCCAAACTGATAACGGAAAAGAGTTTGACAACGCCGCTCTTCGCTCACTTCTCGCCTCTCATGGCACCACCTTCCGTCTGACTTGCCCTTACACTTCACAGCAAAATGGCCGCACCGAGCGCATTCTCCGCACTCTTAATGACTGCGTTCGCACGTTGCTCTTTCACGCTAACGTGCCCGCTCGGTATTGGCCCGATGCCCTCGCCACCGCCTCTCTCTTAGTCAACATTCGTACGTGTCGTCCTCGGTGGAACTATGCCCCTCACCACCTTCTTTTTGGTACACCACCGTCCTATGATGGCCTTCGCATCTTTGGGTGCCTCTGTTATCCTAGCACCGCGTCCACCACGCCACACAAGCTTGCACCCCGCTCCGTCCCATGCATCTTCCTTGGCTACCCTCCCAACACCAAAGGTTACCAGTGCTATGATCCTGTCACTCATCGTGTGTACACCTCGAGGCACTTGTACTTCGTCGAGACGGTGTTCCCTTTTTTCAGGTTCCTTCGGCCACGGCTCCTTCGACTCCGGCCGCCGCGCCCCCTACCTGGTGCAATGCGCGGCGGTACCCCCCGGCCCGGCGCCTTCTGCCGCCCCCTCCCGGGTTCTCGACTCCCTCACCCGAGGTTGAGTCCGACCGGGTCCCCGGCTCCCCGGCTCCCTCGCCCGAGGTCGAGCCCGCGGGCACCCCACCCGCCACCCCGGCCGGCACCGCTACTCCTGCGATGGGCTCGACCTCGACCTCGCCCATCGCCTCCTCCGTGGCTGGCTCGACTGGCACCGTCGCGGCCTCTGACGCCGCGGCCCCCGCCGCCATGGGCACCCCCGTTGTGGCCGCGGCCCCCGCCGCCGCGGGCGCCCCTGTTGTGGCCGTGGCCCCCGTCGCCGTTGTGGCCCCTTCTGCCGCGGCAGCCGCCGCCCTCGCCGGCCCGGTCACCCGTGCCCGTGCAGGAGTGCATTGGCCGAGCACGCGCTATTCCTCCGACGAGTATGCGTGCGCTGCCTCGACATCGACGCTATCACCTATCCCCACCTCCGCTCGTGCCGCCCTTCGGGATCCCCATTGGCTGGCTGCGATGCAGGAGGAGTTCGACGCCCTGCAGCGCAATCGCACGTGGCGTCTTGTTCCGCGACCCCCTCGTGCCAACATCATCTCTGGCAAGTGGGTGTTTCGACACAAGACTCGCCCGGACGGTTCTCTCGAGCGCTACAAGGCTCGATGGGTGGTTCGTGGCTTCGGCAACGCGCGGGCGTGGACTTCACCGACACCTTCGCCCCGGTTGTGAAACCGGGCACGATCCGCGCCGTCCTTCAGCTGGCCGTCTCGCGCGCCTAGCCTGTGCATCAGTTGGACGTTTCCAACGCCTTCTTGCACGGTCATCTCGCCGAGCAGGTGTTCTGTGAGCAGCCTACTAGTTTCGTCGACGCCGAGCACCCCGACTTCGTGTGCTTGCTCTCCCGCTCTCTTTACGGGTTGAAGCAGGCGCCTCGGGCTTGGTACCAGCGTATCGCAGCCTTCCTGCAGTCTCTGGGCTTTCGGTCCACTCGCTCCGATGCCTCACTCTTTGTGTATCATCAGGGAGCTGACACTGCATATCTGCTGCTCTACGTCAACGACACCATCCTCACGGCGTCCACCCCCGATCTCCTTCAGCGGCCGACTGCTCGTCTTCGTGATGAGTTTGCCCTCAAGGACTTGGGGCCCCTGCACTACTTTCTCGGCATCGAGATGATCCGCCGGGCTGACGATTTCTTTCTGCATCAGCAGAAGTACGCCCACGAGCTCATTGAGCGTGCCGGTATGCTTAATTGCAAGCCGGCGCCTACCCCCGTCGACACGAAGGCGAAGGTCTCTGCTCTGGAGGGGTCTCTCGTGTCAGATGGAGCGTTTTATCGCTCTATCGTCGGTGCTTTACAGTACTTGACGTTGACTCGCCCTGACCTGCAGTACGCTGTTTAGCAGGTGTGCCTCCATATGCACGCCCCGCGTGACTCTCACTGGACTTTGGTGAAGCGTATTCTCCGTTACATACGCGGCACCATGTCCTTGGGACTCACCTTAATGGCCTCCGCCTCCACCGACCTCGTGGCCAACTCGGATGCTGACTGGGCCGGCTGCCCCGACACGCGACGCTCTACGTCAGGCTACTGCGTCTACCTTGGGCCCTCGTTGATCTCTTGGTCATCGAAGCGGCAGCCCACGGTCTCCCACTCCAGCGCCGAGGCAGAGTATCGCGCCGTGGCTAATGCCATGGCCGAGTGCTCTTGGATACGTCAGCTGCTTCAGGAGTTGCTTTGTGATGTTGTCTATTGCGACAACATCAGCGCGGTCTACCTCTCCGCCAACCTGGTGCACCATCGACGGACGAAGCATATTGAGCTCGATATTCACTTCGTGCGCGAGCAGGTTGCCCTTGGTCGTGTTCGGGTTCTCCACGTGCCGACGACGCAACAGTTTGCTGATGTGATGACTAAGGGATTGCCTACTCCCGTCTTCGAGGAGTTTAGGTCCAGTCTCTGTGTCTCCAGCGACGCTTCGACTGCCAGGGGGGGGGGGGGGGGGGGGGGGGGGATGTTGAGTATATATTTTGTATTGCACGTGTATTGAAGTTGTGGCCCACCTCCTAGTCTTCTATAGTTGAGGTAGAGATCTTCCCTTGTATTATATATGCGTGCACCAGCACCCGATCAATATATCATATTGCAAATCATCATATGCCTATGTGAGCCACCGCAGCTCGCCGCCCTAGCTTGCTCGCCAACGCCTGCGCGCACCAGCTCAGCTCACCACCGCCTCGCTGATGCCTCCGCGAGCCCTCCCAGCTCGGCGCCGGTGCTCGTCGACGTCTGCACGAGGCGGCGCAGCTCACCCTCGCCTCAGTGATGCCTGCGTGAGCTACCGCAGCTTCCCCCTCCCCCTGCGCGCTAGCGCAGCTCCAGTTCACCCCGCGACATGCTGGAGAGGTGTTCTAGTGGCAAGGGCGGCACGGAACAGCATCACCAGTGGCGTGACGGCGGCAGCGGCTGGAGGCCCTTTTGGTGGTCCTTGAGCAGGAGATGGACGCAGGTGCAGGTGCTGAAAATGGAGAATGCAACCAACCTGTAAATAAGGTCTGATGTAATCATTTACTTATTCTTGGAGTGCAGTTTGGCAATTACATTAAGAACAACATGTCACGTTTAGTTTCACGGCCAGGATCAACTGAGCGACAATACGAGAAATGAATGCCGCAAATTTCAGTCCATAAGCTACCTGCTGCAACCTGATCTGTTGCACTTGCTGTAGCTTGTTGAAGGACAGGAAATGGAATTATAGCTAGAAGTGGTAGAAACATGTAGACCAAAAATTTCAGTACATTGGGAAGGAGAGACATATAGATGTCGATCAGAAAATCAAGAGGCAGGCACACAAAGGAAATCACAGAGAGAGGCGGTGCTAGTAGTTCTTCTAGCATCTCACAATACAAGGGGAAAAGTAGTACATCCTCTCTCCTCTGTTCTATAGAGGAAGCCAGATAGTATGGCATGCAGGGCCACTGGAAGTTTGAGAGAAAGATAGAGAGATAGAGAGTGCACACGGTTGGGAAAACATGAAAAGAAGGAATAGAACAAAAGCTCACTGACTTTTACCATCCTTGGTAATTTACCAGTTTATTAACTTACAGATGGCCTTTGCCTACATGGTAGATGAATCTGAAATGAGTTCCCGTTTCACAAAATAAAACGACGAGTTCGTAGATGAAACTGAAATGAGTTCACAGCTCACAGGAATGGGAGCACCTTCATTATTACTCCCCTGCTCAACCATTCTACAACCCTTTGGTTCAGTCGTCTTTGCTCTCTCTTTCTCATCCTTCAAGCCCAAAATCACACATAGTTGATCTTCACTCATTTGTTCAATTCTACCTTCATCATCGTGTGCCTCTACTATTTGTAAGTTATCCCAATCGACTTTTGGGATAGATGTTGTTGTTTGAACAGTTGAAGAAGAATCTGCCAATAACAACGGAGCATCAGTACTGGTTCCCAACGCGACCTCAGAATCATGTCTACTTGACACATTTAGGGAAACATGAACACAAGATTGACTTAGCGGTTGTAAACCGGTCAAAAATCATGGTCATGTTTTAATAAGAGAAAAGTACGTTTTTGGTTCCTCGAGTTTCCCAAAAGTATAGACTTGGCCTCTTGAAGTTTTTTGGTAGACATTGGGTCTTTCAACTTTCAAGTCTCAAAACCGGATAAGTTTCATCCAGAATCATATTTTGACCATGTTGAACAAGTTTGACCACGTTGACCCGGTTTGAGCAATGAATAGTAAATAAAAAAAGAATTTTTTAAAAAAACTGAAATTTTGTGGTAACAAAGATGCTTGGGTGCGCTAGGTGCGTGACAATTTGTGTGGTGATTCGACATTCGAAGAGCTCATGGCAAAAAAAAAATTGGCTCACAAAAAAGGCAAAATTGTGTTTTAAGAGCTCCTCGGATGTTATTTGACCACAAAAATTTACACGCACCTAGCGCACCCAAGCATGTTGGTTGTCACAAAATTTCAGATTTTTTAAAATTCTTTTGCTATTTTTTAATTTACTGTTCATCGGTTAAACATGGTCAAACCCGGTCGACATGCTCAAAATCTGGTTTTGGACCAAACTTATCTGGTTTTGAGACTTGAAGGACCAAATGTCTACCAAACAATTTTGAGGGACCAAGTCTACACTTTTAGGGAACTTGAGAGACCAAAAACATACTTCTCTTTTAATAATGTGCATATAGGTAGCTCAGAGAAAGGGAAAACATGGAATCATCTATTGTAAGAAAAGCTCCTACAATCCGGAAGCTAGTGAGGTACACAACCCGACAACGTCCCGCTTCTCCTCCTGACCTCGAGTTTGTGTACTTAAATACTCATGTGGGATTATTTTCATATTTTAGAAAATTTAAATGTATTTTTGTTTTTCTTATTTTTGGCTCATTGGACCACGAGCGCCAAATTGCCAAAGCGCCTAATCGCCTTTCTTGGCCTTGCTCTCTTAGCCACCATCATGAGTCCCTTGACCACCCTCATTGATCATGTCCTCCATGAGACCCTCTCCATCCTTGTAGTACCCAGATACCTTTGGGCCGTCCGGTGTCGGGGCCGATTTTTCATCAAATAGGCTGCAGTCATCGGGGAGGTTTGTTGTGGAGACGACCACCCGTGGGGGCTTCCTTTGCATCGCAGGTCAGTCGACCACAAGTGCGGCGTTGAGATCAATTGGAGGCACCACGAGGACGATCGAAATGAAATACCGATTTTCGACGAGTTCTCCCGAGGTTGTTTGGAGAAGCAGGACGTTGTCGGGTTGTGTCCGGGTAAGTACCCATATGTCAGCGGCGATGTTGACATGGAAGGCAACTTCGGAAGCCTTGGCGAGCAGGTTGCTGACGAACCCGAGTTGGCTGCCGCGATGGCAGCTATGACAAGGTCCAGCTCGCGGACAATCCATAACATGATGAGGGTGGCTTGCGCAACTTCGGCGGTGATGGCGTTAGCATCCACAGTGGTGGCCAATTCCTGAGTGTGGCGGCAGCCACAGTTTTGTCTTTTGTCTTGACTCCCCTCCTTCATTTGGCCCACTTCGCCATCTCGGCAACTCTCTGCTCCGGGGTGAGCTCTTTCTTTTGCTTCACCTGGGCCACGACACGGGCAGCCATGGCGGGGACAGTCACGACGGGGATGGGGCGGCTTCAGTTGGGACCAGGGGGGGGGGTGGTGGGTTCATCGGCCATGGAAGTTTTCTAGGGAAGGCGCGGGATTTGGGAGAGGAAAGGGTGGGGTGGTGAAAGGATCGAGAAGAGTTGTCTAGAGGGGGGTGAATAGACTCTTAGTAAGAAAAGTTGCAGTTTTTAAATTCTTTAAGTTGAAGTGAAGTTTTAGCACAAGTTCACACATTCACAATACATATCAAGCAAGCATGATAAGAGTAGATGAGCAGCCGAAAGTAAAGCATGCAAATTGCAAGAATGTAAAGGGATGGGATTGGAGTGTGCAAGTGCAATTTGGAGACACAGAGATTTTTTATCCATGGTTCCGATAGGTGGTGCTATCGTACATCCACATTGATGGAGACTTCAGCCCACGAAGGATAACGGTTGCGCGAGTCCATGAAGGGCTCCACCCACGAAGGGTCCACGAAGAAGCAACCTTGTCTATCCCACCATGGTCGTCGCCCACGAAGGACTTGCCTCACTCGGGTAGATCTTCACGAAGTAGGCGATCTCCTTGCCCTTACAAACTCCTTGGTTCAACTCCACAATCTTGACGGAGGCTCCCAAGTGACACATAGCCAATCTAGAAGACACCACTCTCCAAGAGGTAACAAATGGTGTGTTGATGATGAACTCCTTGCTCTTGTGCTTCAAATGATAGTCTCCCCAACACTCAACTCTCTCTCATAGGATTGGATTTGGTGGAAAGATGATTTGAGTGGAAAGCAACTTGGGGAAGGCTAGAGATCAAGATTTATGTGGTTGGAATGGAATATCTTGACCTCAACACAAGTGTAGGTGGTTCTCTCTCAGAAAATATATATTGGAAGTGTAGGCATGTTCTGATGGCTCTCTCCATGAATGAAGAGTGGGTGGAGGGGTATATATAGCCTCCACACAAAATCTAACCATTACACACAATTTACCAAACTCGGTGGGACCGAATCCTGAAACTCGGTCGGACCGATTTGGTTCATAATGTGACCGTTAGGGTTTTCGGTGGGACCGATATGTCAACTCGGTAGGACCAATTTCGTTAGGGTTAGGGCATAACGTAATCTCGGTGAGACAGATTACACAAACTCGGTATGACCGATTTTGGTAATAGACAAACAAAGAGTTGGTCAGGAAAACTCGGTGGGACCGATTCGCTCATCTCGGTTGAACCGAAATGTTACGAAAGGGAAACCAAGAGTTTGCATTGCAATCTCGGTGGGACCGAGTGCATATTTCGGTGAGACCGAAATTATTGCAATAGGCGACAAAAAGTTTGCAATCCCATCTCGGTGATACCGAGATCCCTATCGGTGAGACCGAATTGATTAGGGTTTCTGGCAGTGGCTATGTCAAGTGAACTCGGTGGCCCCGGATAGAAAGTTTCGGTGGGGCCGAGTTTGACTTTTGGTTTGGGACATATGTGGATATGAGAAAATGGTTGAGGGCTTTGGAGCATATCACTAAGCACTTTGAGCAAGCAAGCCATTAAGCAACACCTCATCCCCTCTTAATAGTATTGGCTTTCCTATGGACTCAATGTGATCTTGGATCACTAAAATAGAAAATGTAGAGTCCTGAGCTTTGAGCTTGAGCCAATCGTTTGTCCTCAGCATCTTCAAGGGGTTCCACATCCTCTAGTCCATGTCACTCCATTGTTGAACTTATCTGAAATATACTAGGTAGAAGCATTAGTCCAACAATAGATATGTTGACATTAATTACCAAAATCACCCAGGGAGCACTTATGCTTTCAATCTCCCCCTTTTTGGTAATTGATGACAGCATACATCAAAGCTTTAGATAAAGATATAGAGAATAACAAGTAAAGCTTTGCAAGGACATGTAATATGCATAGGCTCCCCCTACATGTATGCAATCATGTGAATATGGAACATAAGAGCATATGAGTGCATAGTCATGATAGAGCAAGCAATGAGTTACATGTATCTTGGCTATATGCATTAGAGAAAATGATGTGAATATAGAAAATGTACCTTCATGCTCATGAGTCCTTGCAAACTGTATGTACATCAGCAAGAGATCCTCATACACATGAATATGATGCATATACTTACCTTGAGGTCTTGACTTGGCTTAGGAAGGAATGAATCTGAGTAAACAAGGTTAGATAACACAGATACACCTACTAGCCAGAGCAAACAAAAGAAACCACAAGAGTACCAAGACTGGGATGACATGTAGAGAGTGAGTACTGAGTACCCCAATGGATATAGACATGTCTCCAAAGGTAAAGATGTGCAATGAATTCAAGGATTTCCTTCCCTTAGATGTCTTGCTCCCCCTAAATCTAGCATGGGATACTGAGAGAAGATAGGGAACAGAAAATCAGAGGAAAAAAAGAGCTAAATGCAAATAGGCAAATATGAACATGTCTTTCCCCTCTTAAAGACATGTGACTTCTCTCCTCTTGAACACCAAGCATCTGGGGTTTCTTTCTCCTTGTTAAAGAACATTCTCTCCCTTCATTCTCCCCTCCTATAGAAATGATTAAGCTTTGATGTGATCTCTCTCTCCCCCTTTGACATCAATTTCCAAGAAGGGTTCTCCTAGATTTTTGTTACAAATGGGTTTGGTCCTTGAGTCACAGAACAAAGCAGCAAGTCGAATGCGATGCTGGTAGAGGACAAAAATCATTGAGTGGAGCTGGAGCAAAAAGAATGTAGGAACAAGTGGCAAGCTGTCTTTCCTGTAGTGAAATCGGTGGCACCGAGTTGTGTGCACCGAATTCGGTTGGACCGAAGGAGACAAACCGGTGTGACCGAGTTCGTCACAGATAAAACACTTGTCACCTCAGCTCACTTGGCAAATAAAATCTCACAAGGATTTGCAAGGAATTAGCTGAAAGATTTGCCATGAATTGGATGGAGGGAATGCAGAACAGATCAAAGAAAATAAAATCTAGATGAAGTTTTTTTATAAAGAAGAGGGAATAAATATGCAAAGGACAAAATGCAAAAACTCAAAGAAACACTAGAGAACTTTATCTAGAATTGGGCGGTGACAAAGTCACCTATGTTAGAGTATATTGACTAAGGAGTCAAGTCAGAGCACTTGATCATAAGTCATACTCATCGCTTAAGGGCAAAATGGGGTTACCATTTTTCATTTAAGAATTTGATGTATTCACATTTTGTTGAGTTGCTTTGACCCATGACTTGGAGAAAAGTTTCTCTAAGATGGAATAACATACCTTGGGTGGTGGTGTTGATCTTGATCATGTAGTTGAACTTGTGTGGGATGCTCAAGGTTGATGTAGCTCATCAAGAGTTGGGAGCACCACTTGGAATTTGAGTTCATCTACCTACATGGGTTAGTCTTGCAAGGAAGAGCACTTCTGTATCCAAAATGACAATCATAAGACTTTATATAGAATTGTCAAAGGATATGTTTGAGAGGTTTCGTGCTTCCTTGTATTCAACCACCATTGTGTAGAGACTTGGTGATGTAGAAATTGCTCAAGATGTGAGTGGGTTGAAATCTCATAGATTTAGATTCATCCAAGTACCTACAAGGGTTAGATAGAATGCAAGGGTGTAAATATATCCAAGACATATAAATAGCAACATGAAAGAAATACCAAGGATTAGTCACAGGCTCATGCCTTGCATGTATCCAAATGGAGTTCCTACTCCAAGTTTGAAGCATCAATGATGTTCAATTCACCTCTCAAACGGTAAAAGACTTTCTCATCAAGCGGTTTGGTGAACATATCCGCCAATTTGAAAGAACATGCAGTGCCCCCATGTTTGGTTTCGGTAATTGATGACAATCTCTATGGACTAATTGTTGCCTTGAGTTATATTAAAGGTTTTGTCCATAGGCTTTCTTGGAGTACATGTGTTGGTTTCAAGGAGAGTTTGTGTCGACCAAGGTGCTATTCAAGGAATTATCCAAAGATCGGTCATGTGAGTGTTGAGCTTATTGAAAGCATGTCTTGAAGAAGAAGATTGTGTGATCATTCATGTCTACCTTCAAGACATCATCCAAATGAAGAGAATTGTAAAGGTTCAAGGTTGATCAAGACTAAGTCAAGAGTGAATCAAGTTGATCAACTCACAAAACACAGGAGATGTACCGAGAGGGATCAAGTGATCCCATGGTACGGTAAGCATTGTCAATTACGCTTTGTGTACTAACCCATGGTCTTCGTGAGAGTTTTGTGTGGGGTTAGGTTGCCGTGTGCAAGTTCAAGTGATGCATCACGAAGAGATCAAGTGCTTGAAGCTTTCCTTCCATTGTGGTGACAATGGACTTGTGAAGATGTGCGGAAGAGTTGCTCACCCATAGTGGAGTATTGGGGAGCAATCTACCAGTCTTCACCAAGCCAACGCAATCAAGAAAGGTGGTCCAACTTGAGGAAGTCAAGATCGTCATCATCTAGCTCAAGTGGACTATGTGCAAGACAAAGGTTTGCCCTTGATAGGTTATCTAGTTTACCGGTCTCATAGTGGTAGCTGGGAGACCGGGGTATAGGATCGATTGCCGTACTATTAAGGGGGGCTCTCGATGAGTAGCTTGACCGTATCGTTCTTAGAGAGCTCAAACCATTGCATCCTTGCATCATCTTTATTGGTTCTTGTTTGGTTCTTCTCTTTGTGAGTTTTGGAGCTTATGGTCATCTTGGTGACAAGCTCGAGTTCATCGAAAATGGAGTCCACTCGCATCTTCTATAATGTTTTCGATGTTGGAGGTTATGCCGGTTCTTCTCGGTTGGAGGTTTCACTCCTCTATTTGTTGGCATACCTCCCCTGCCTCTTCTTACTATAACTAGTCGTTGTTTTGATGCTACTCATCGTCTCGTATCCAACAAGCTTGAGTTTGCTCAATTCGGAGCTCGTATGAAGAAGTTATGGCGGTTCTGGTTTTCTCCCTGCGGTAGTACGGCAGGTAGTACCGCTTATAGCGTCGAGCGGTAGTACCGCTCCAGTACAGCTCTACTACCGCCTCGATTTTGGGTCCTGCTCTTTTCGTGTCGGGTTTAGCAGTAGTTGCACGGCAGTAAGGCACGGTAGTTCCGCCTAAGCGGTAGTACCGCTCCGGTCGGGCGGTAGTACCGCTACTGCATTACTGCCGTCGTACTCAGCTCTACCCTGCCTTGTTTGGTCCCGTGTTCTGCTCCTCCAGCGGTAGTACCGCTGGGGTGAGCGGTAGTACCACTCATATGCGGTACTACCGCCCCAAGGTTCATGTTTTGTTGCTCCATTTCTCTGTTTCTTCTGCCCGAGCGATAGTACCGCTCGTGTGCGGGCTGAGCAGATAACGGTTGGATTTTCCCCCTCCTATAAAAGGTGGTCTTCTTCCCCAATGAACCTTATCCTTTGAGCTCGTGTTCTTCCCCCATTGTTGACCTTCTTCGAGCTTGCAAACTCTCAATCCCTCCATAGATTCTTGCTAGTTTTTGAGGGAAAAGAGAGAGGAGATCTAGATCCACATTTCCACCAATCACTTTCTCCTCTATGTGAGGGGAACCCATTGGATCTAGATCTTGGAAGTCTTGGTGTTCTTCTTCTTGTTCTTCCTCTCATCTTCCTCCATAGCATTAGTTGCTTCGGTGGGATTTGAGAGAGAAGGATTTGGGCACCCCGTGTGCCTTTGCCATTGCATTTGGTGCATCGGTTTGAGTTCTCCACGTGATACGTGGAAGTTACAAGTTGAGAAGCTTATTACTCTTGGGTTCTTGGTACCCTTGAGCTTGTTACTCTTGGGTGTTTGGACACCCTAGAGCTTGTTCCTCTTGGGTGCTTGGGCGCCCTAGACGGTTGGTGGTGTTCGGAGCTCAATCATTATGGTGTAAAGCTCCGGGAAAGCGTTGGGGTCTCCAATTAGGTTGTGGAGATCGCCCCGAGCAATTTGACGGGTTTCGGTGACCGCCCCCAAGGGTTGCCAAAGTATACGGGTTCGGTGACCGCCCCTAAGGGTTTCCATTTGTACGGGTTCGGTGACCGCCCTCAAGGGTCCCTTAGTGGAATCACGGCATCTTGCATTGTGCGAGGGCGTGAGGAGATTACGGTGGCCCTAGTGGCTTCTGGGGGAGCATTGTGCCTCCACACCGCTGCAAACAGAGATTAGCATCCGCAAGGGTGTGAACTTCGGGATACATCGTCGTCTCCGCGTGCCTCGGTTATCTCTTACCCGAGCCCCTTTACTTATGCATTTTACTTTGTGATAGCCATATTGTTTCTTGTCATGTATCTCACTATCACATAGTTGCTTATCTTTCTTAGCTTAAGTTGTTGGTGCACATAGGTGAGCCTAGTTGTTTTAGGTTTTGTGCTTGACAAATTAACCGCTAGGTTTATTCCGCATTTGTTCAAGCCTAAACCGTAATTATTTTAAAATGCCTATTCACCCCCCTCTAGGCGACATCCACGATCTTTCACAATTGCTTATCGGTACGAACATACTTAAGATCAATGTCTCCTTTAGCAACATGATCTCGAATGAAATGATGACGAACTTCAATATGCTTAGTAAGAGAATGTTGCACGGGATTGTGAGCAATCTTAGTAGCACTCTCATTGTCACAAAGCAATGGAACATGTTTCACATATATCACATAATCTTAAGAGTTTGGATCATCCAAAGTAATTGAGCACAACATGAACCAACAGCAATGTATTCCGCTTCGACGGTGGATAAGGATACCGAGTTTTATTTCTTGGAGGACCAAGACACAAGAGATCTACCAAGAAATTGACATGTACCCGAAGTGGACTTTCTATCAACCTTGTCTCCGGCATGGTCCGAATCGGAATAGCCAACACGATCAAAAGACGACTTCTTAGGATACCAAATGCCAAAATTTGGTGTATGTATTAAATATCTCACTATCCTTTTCACAGCCTTAAGATGACATCCTTTGGGGGCCGCTTGATATCGTGCACACATGCACACACTTAGCATAATATCGGGACGAGAGGCACATAGATATAACAATGAACCGATCATAGAGCAGTAAACCTTTTGATCAACCGGTTCATCATCTTTGGTCAAATCAAGATGTCCACTAGTAGGCATGGGTGAAGGAAATATGCCCTAGAGGCAATAATAAAGTTATTATTTATTTCCTTATATCATGATAAATGTTTATTATTCATGCTAGAATTGTATTAACCGGAAACATAATACATGTGTGAATACATAGACAAACAGAGTGTCACTAGTATGCCTCTACTTGACTAGCTCGTTGATCAAAGATGGTTATGTTTCCTAACCATAGACATGAGTTGTCATTTGATTAACGGGATCACATCATTAGGAGAATTATGTGATTGACTTGACCCATTCCGTTAGCTTAGCACTTGATCGTTTAGTTTGTTGCTATTGCTTTCTTCATGACTTATACATGTTCCTATGACTATGAGATTATGCAACTCCCCGTTTACCGGAGGAACACTTTGTGTGCTACCAAACGTCACAACGTAACTGGGTGATTATAAAGGTGCTCTACAGGTGTCTCCGAAGGTACTTGTTGGGTTGGCGTATTTCGAGATTAGGATTTGTCACTCTGATTGTCGAGAGGTATCTCTGGGCCCACTCGGTAATGCACATCACTATAAGCCTTGAAAGCATTGCAACTAATGAGTTAGTTGCGGGATGATGTGTTAAGGAACGAGTAAAGAGACTTGCCGGTAACGATATTGAACTAGGTATTGAGATACTGACGATCGAATCTCGGGCAAGTAACATACCGATGACATGTGATTGACTTGACCCATTCCGTTAGCTTAGCACTTGATCGTTTAGTTTGTTGCTATTGCTTTCTTCATGACTTATACATGTTCCTATGACTATGAGATTATGCAACTCCCGTTTACCGGAGGAACACTTTGTGTGCTACCAAACGTCACAACGTAACTGGGTGATTATAAAGGTGCTCTACAGGTGTCTCCGAAGGTACTTCTTGGGTTGGCGTATTTCGAGATTAGGATTTGTCACTCTGATTGTCGAAGAGGTATCTCTGGGCCCACTCGGTAATGCACATCACTATAAGCCTTGCAAGCATTGCAACTAATGAGTTAGTTGCGGGATGATGTGTTAAGGAATGAGTAAAGAGACTTGCCAGTAACGATATTGAACTAGGTATTGAGATACTGACGATCGAATCTCGGGCAAGTAACATACCGATGACAAAGGGAACACCGTATGTTGTTATGCGGTTTGACCGATAAAGATCTTCGTAGAATATGTAGGAGCCAATATGAGAATCTAGGTTTCGCTATTGGTTATTGACCGGAGACGTGTCTCGGTCATGTCTACATAGTTCTCGAACCCGTAGGGTCCGCACGCTTAAAGTTCGATGACGGTTATATTATGAGTTTATGTGTTTTGATGTACCGAAGGAGTTCGGAGTCCTGGATGAGATCGGGGACATGACGAGGAGTCTCGAAATGGTCGAGACGTAAAGATCGATATATTGGACGACTATATTCGGACATCGGAAAGGTTCTGAGTGATTCGGTTATTTTCGGGAGTACCGGGGAGTTATGGGAATTCGTATTGGGCCTTAATGGGCCATACGAGAAAGGAGAGAAAGGCCTCAAAGGGTGGTCACACCCCTCCCCATGGGCTGGTCTGAATTGGACTAGGGAGGGGGGCGCACCCTTCCTTCCTTCTCCGTTTCCCTTCCCTTTCCTTCCCTCCTACTCCTACTACTTGGAAGGGCTCCTAGTTCTACTAGGAAAGGGGGAATCCTACTCCCGATGGGAGTAGGACTCCCCGAGGGCGCGCCATAGAGAGGGCCAGCCCTCCCCTCCTCCACTCCTTTATATACGTGGCCAGGGGGCACCTCATAGACACACAAGTTGATCAGTTGATCTCTCCCAGCCGTGTGCGGTGCCCCCTCCATCATATTCCACCTCAGTCATATCGTAGCGGTGCTTAGGCGAAGCCCTGCGTCGGTAGCAACATCATGACCGTCACCACGCCGTCATGCTGATGGAACTCTCCCGTGAAGCTCTGCTGGATCGGAGTTCGCGGGACGTCATCGAGCTGAACGTGTGCTGAACTCGGAGGTGCCGTGCGTTCGGTACTTGGATCGGTCGGATCGTGAAGACGTACGACTACATCAACTGTGTTGTGCTAACGCTTCCGCTTCCGGTCTACGAGGGTACGTAGACAGCACTCTCCCCTCTCGTTGCTATGCATCACCATGATCTTGCCTGTGCGTAGGATTTTTTTTGAAATTACTACGTTCCCCAACAATGGGTGTAGTCATACCTTTGCATTCTTGCATATTGAACTTCTTGAATAAGTCCTTGGTGTACTTTGTTTGAGAGACAAAGGTACCTTCCTTAGTTTGCTTGATTTGCAAACCGAGAAAGAATTTGAGTTCACTCATCATAGACATCTCAAACTTCTCCGACGTTAGCTTTCCAAACTTCTCACTATAGAGAGGGTTAGTCGAACCAAATATAATATCATCAACATAGATTTGGCACACAAATAGTTCTCCATTAACCCTTTTAGTGAAAAGACTAGAATCTATTTTTCCAATGTCAAAGCCTTTTTCAATAAGGAACTTGGTCAAGCATTTATACCATGCTCTAGGAGCTTGTTTAAGACCATAAAGAGCTTTGTGAAGTTTGTAAACATGATTAGGTTTCTTAGGATTGACAAAGCCAGGAGGTTGCTTAACATAAACTTCCTCCTCTGTTTCACCATTTAGAAAAGCACTTTTAATGTCCATTTGATACAAGGTGATATCATGGTGATTAGCATAAGCGAGTAAGATGCGAATGGACTCAAGTCTAGCAACAGGGGCATATGTCTCACCATAGTCCATACCTTCGACTTGAGTGTAGCCTTGGGCGACGAGACATGCTTTGTTGCGAACTACTTGTCCATCTTCATCTTTCTTGTTGTGAAACACCCATTTGGTACCAATGATGTTGTGGTTGTTGTCGGGCTTCTTGACCAATGTCCACACTTGATTTCTCTCAAAGTTGTGTAGCTCTTCATGCATGGCGTTTATCCAATCCGGATCTTCCAATGCTTCTTCAACCTTCATAGGTTCAATGCTAGAGATGAATGAATAATGTTCACAAAAGTTAGCCAAACGATTTTTAGAGCGAGTGATTCTCCCGGTTTGAATATCATTGTAGATTTGCTCGACGGGATGGTCTTTGGCGACTCTTGCTCGAACTCGTGGGAGCTTTTTGCTTTGTTCGGGGTGGAACATCTTCTTCATCTTGTTCTTCTTCTTGGACTTCTTCATTGTTGATGTTGTCGTTCTCTTGTGGTGGTGGAGAAAGAGGTTGATGAGGTTCATCTTGGTGTACGTCCTCGTTTTCTTTGTTTTGGTGTGTCCCACTCGTGGATGCTCCCATGTCAACTCTTGGTTCACCTTGTCGTGAGGTAGAAGCTTGCACTTGGACGGACGAGGTACTCTCCTTCACCTCCGTTGGACGAATCTTGCCAATAGACAAGTCTTGGATTGCTTCTGAAGGGTCTTTGTCTCCTACATCAATTGGCAATTGCTCTACTTGCGAGCCGTTAGATTTATCAAACTTCACATCTACCATCTCTTCAACCTTTCGGGTGAAATTGTTGTAGACACGGTAAGTGTGAGAGTTTGAAGCATAACCAAGTAGGAAACCTTCATGAGATTTAGGAGCAAATTTAGAACGACGATGCTTATCAAGAATGTATCACTTTGAGCCGAATACTCGAAAGTATCCAACTTGGGATTTGTTACCGGTGAGGAGCTCGTATGCCGTCTTGCGGAGTAGCTTGTGAAGATACAAGCGATTTGTTGTATGACAAGCTGTCTCAACCGCTTCCGCCCAAAAGTGTTTTGGAGTCTTGTACTCATCAAGCATCGTTCTTGCCATCTCAATAGGAGTCCGGTTCTTCCTCTCAACAACTACATTTTTTTGAGGTGTGTACGTGGCCGATAACTCGTGTGAAATCCCCTCTTCGTCAAGAAAGGTATCCACATTTGCATTCTTGAACTCCGTTCTGTTGTCGCTCCGAACCTTCTTGATCTTCACTTCAAATTGATTTTGGGCCTTCCTAGCGAAGTTTTTGAAGATCTTTTGGACCTGCGATTTATCATGTAGAAAGAACACCCACGTAAATCTTGAAAAATCATTGACTATGACTAGACCAAATGAGTTACCACCGAGACTCTTGTAGGCATTGGGACCAAAGAGATCCATGTGAAGTAGCTCGAGCGGTCTTCTTGTGGTCATGATGTTCTTCACAGGGTGACTCCCTGCAACTTGTTTTCATGCTTGACAAGCACTACAAAGTCTATTCTTGTCAAATATAACATCTTTTGCTCCAAGGATATGATCACCTTTAATAAGCTTATCAAGATTCCGCATGCCCACATGAGCTAGCCTTCTATGCCACAACCAGCCTTTAGAAGATTTAGCAATTAAGCAAGTTCTAGGTTGAGCCTTTTTAGTGAAATCGACAATGTAAAGGTCACCTCTACGTATACCGGTAAAGACCATTTTATGATTGTCTCTTCGAAACACTTGGCAAACTACTTTAGTAAATAGGACATTGAAACCGAAATCAACAAGTCTAGATACTGAAAGTAAATTGTACCCAAGAGATTCAACGAGCATGACATTTTGTATGGAGCTATCATGTGAGATGGCCACCTTACCGAGGTCAACCACCTTACCCTTTGAGTTATCACCAAAAGTGACATACTTTCGAGGGCCGTTGTTTTTAGCAAGCTCACGAAACATATCATTGTCTCCGGTCATATGATCAGTACATCCACTATCAAGGACCCATTCCTTTCCTCTAGCCATGTAGCCGCGAAGATTAGCCATAAGACCAAAGTGTCTCATCGCATCGTCAAGATCATAGTCACTATCATCACCCTCATCATAGTATCCATGTTCAACATCATCTTGTATTTGATCAATTCCTAGAGAGGGTAATTCATTAGATAAATGATGATCACAATAGTCATCTTTATGAATTTGAATAGCTTCGGATATGATATTGCTAATGATTCCAACATCTGCTTTCGCACGCATGAGATTGGTAAGATCAAACAGACAATCACCAAATTTAGGATCACTAGAATTCATCTTACTCAAGGCAATAGACTTATGAAGAATTTCATCTAAGTTTTGCAAGTAATAGTTTGGAAATCTTTCCTCAAGAAATCTCCATATAGTGTAGGCACAATCAAGAGTAGGCAAACATCCAATCAAGTTTCTAGGCAAGCATCTAGTGATAAGATTAACAGTTCTAAAGTTGCGGATCATGTCAATAGACTCATCAAGGATAGGATGCAAATGATCAACATGAGGTGCACAAGGGCTAGTAATGTACTTGTTTAAATGATATTCATTGAAAATCTCAAGCATCTCATTTTTCCAGTCATGGAAGAACTCTCCATCAAGAATAGGCACTATATGTCTAAGACTCCCCAATGTAGACACATCCATCTTCCTCCAAAGGTGTTTAAACCAAAGCAATGGAGACCAATGCTCTGATACCAATTGAAAGGATCGAGAAGAGGTGTCTAGAGGGGGGTGAATAGACTATTAGTAAGAAAACTTGCAGTTTTTAAATTCTTTAAGTTGAAGTGAAGTTTTAGCACAAGTTCACACGTTCACAATACATATCAAGCAAGCATGACAAGAGTATATGAGCAGCGGAAAGTAAAGCATGCAAGCTGCAAGAATGTAAAGGGATGGGATTGGAGTGTGCAAACGTAATTTGGAGACACGGACAGTTTTTATCCGTGGTTCCGGGGGGTGGTGTGTTGGAAATATGCCCTAGAGGCAATAATAAAAGGATTATTATTATATTTCCTTATTCATGATAATTGTCTTTATTCATGCTATAATTGTGTTATCCGGAAATCGTAATACATGTGTGAATAATAGACACCAACATGTCCTTGGTAAGCCTCTAGTTGACTAGCTTGTTGATCAACAGATAGTCATGGTTTCCTGACTATGGACATTGGATGTCATTGATAACGAGATCACATCATTAGGAGAATGATGTGATGGACAAGACCCAATCCTAAACATAGCACAAGATCGTATAGTTCGTTTGCTAGAGTTTTCCAATGTCAAGTATCCTTTCCTTAGACCATGAGATCGTGTAACTCCCGGATACCGTAGGAGTGCTTTGGGTGTACCAAACGTCACAACGTAACTGGGTGACTATAAAGGTATACTACGGGTATCTCCGAAAGTGTCTGTTGGGTTGACACGGATCAAGACTGGGATTTGTCACTCCGTATGACGGAGAGGTATCACTGGGCCCACTCAGTAATGCATCATCATTATGAGCTCAAAGTGACCAAGTGTCTGGTCACGGGATCATGCATTACGGTACGAGTAAAGTGACTTGCCGGTAACGAGATTGAACGAGGTATTGGGATACCGACGATCGAATCTCGGGCAATTAGCATACCGATTGACAAAGGGAATTGTATACGGGGTTGCTTGAATCCTCGACATAGTGGTTCATCCGATGAGATCATCGAGGAGCATGTGGGAGCCAACATGGGTATCCAGATCCCGCTGTTGGTTATTGGCTGGAGAGTCGTCTCGGTCATGTCTACGTGTCTCCCGAACCCATAGGGTCTACACACTTAAGGTTCGGTGACGCTAGGGTTGTAGGGATATGTATATGCAGTAACCCGAATGTTGTTCGGAGTCCCAGATGATATCCCAGACGTCACGAGGAGTTCCGTAATGGTCCGGAGGTAAAGAATTATATATAGGAAGTGCTATTTCGGTCGTCGGGACAAGTTTTGGGGTCACCGGTATTGTACCGGGACCACCGGAAGGGTCCCGGGGGTCCACCGGGTGGGGCCACCTGCCCCGGGGGGGCCACATGGGCTGTAGGGGGTGCGCCTTGGCCCATATGGGCCAAGGGCACCAGCCCCAAGAGGCCCATGCACCAAGAGATAAGGAAGGGAAGAGTCCCGAAGGGGGAAGGCACCTCCTAGGTGCCTTGGGGAGGAGGGATTCCTCCCTTGGCCGTCGCCCCCCTAGGAGATTGCATCTCCTAGGGCCGCCCCCCCTAGGCTCCCTATATATAGTGAGGGAAGGAGGGCCTCTCAACCCACGCCTTTGGTGCCTCCCTCTCCCTCTCCAACACATCCTCGTCCTCCATAGTGCTTGGCGAAGCCCTACCGGAGTACTGCAGCTCCACCACCACCACGCCGTCGTGCTGCTGTTGGAGCCGTCTTGCTTAACCTCTCCTTACCCCTTGCTGGATCAAGAAGAAGGAGACGTTACGCTGACCGTACGTGTGTTGAACGCGGAGGTGCCATCCGTTCGGCGCTAGGATCTCTGGTGATTTGGATCACGTCGAGTACGCCTTCCTCATCCCCGTTCTTTGAACGCTTCCGCACGTGATCTACAAAGGTATGTAGATGCAATCCAATCACTCGTTGCTAGATGAACTCCTAGATGGATCTTGGTGAAACCGTAGGAAAATTTTTGTTTTCTGCAACATTCCCCAACAGTGGCATCATGAGCTAGGTCTATGCGTAGTTCTCTATGCACGAGTAGAACACAATTTGTTGTGGGCGTTGATGTTGTCAACTTTCTTGCTGCTACTAGTCTTATCTTGCTTCAACGGTATTGTGGGATGAAGCGGCCCGGACCAACCTTACACGTACGCTTACGTGAGACCGGTTCCACCGACTAACATGCACTAGTTGCATAAGGTGGCTGGCGGGTGTCTGTCTCTCCCACTTTAGTTGGAGTGGATTCGATGAAAAGGGTCCTTATGAAGGGTAAATAGAAGTTGACAAATCACGTTGTGGCTTTCACGTAGGTAAGAAAACGTTCTTGCTAGAACCCTACTTCAGCCACGTAAAACTTGCAACAACAATTAGAGGACGTCTAACTTGTTTTTGCAGCAAGTGCTTTGTGATATGATATGGCCAAAGTTGTGATGAATGATGAATGATATATATGTGATGTATGAGATGTTCATGCTATTGTAATAGGAACCACGACTTGCATGTCGATGAATATGACAACCGGCAGGAGCCATAGGAGTTGTCTTTATTTTTTGTATGACCTGCGTGTCATTGAGAAACGCCATGTAAATTACTTTACTTTATTGCTAAACGCGTTAGCCATAGTAGTAAAAGTAATAGTTGGCGAGGAACTTCATGGAGACACGATGATGGAGATCATGGTGTCATGCCGGTGACAAGATGATCATGGAGCCCCAAGATGGAGATCAAAGGAGCTATGTGATATTGGCCATATCATGTCACTATTATTATTTGATTGCATGTGATGTTTATCATGTTTTTGCATCTTGTTTGCTTAGAACGACGGTAGTAAATAAGATGATCCCTCATAATAATTTCAAGAAAGTGTTCCCCCTAACTGTGCACCGTTGCGACAGTTCGTTGTTTCGAAGCACCACGTGATGATCGGGTGTGATAGATTCTAACATTCACATACAACGGGTGTAAGACAGATTTACACATGCAAACACTTAGGTTGACTTGACGAGCCTAGCATGTACAGACATGGCCTCGGAACACAGAAGACCGAAAGGTCGAGCATGAGTCGTATAGAAGATACGATCAACATGAAGATGTTCACCGATGTTGACTAGTCCGTCTCACGTGATGATCGGACACGGCCTAGTTAACTCGGATCATGTTATACTTAGATTACATGAGGGATGTCTATCTAAGTGGGAGTTCATTGAATAATTTGATTAGATGAACTTAATTATCATGAACTTAGTCTAAAATATTTACAATATGTCTTGTAGATCAAATGGCCAACGTAGTCCTCAACTTCAACGCGTTCCTAGAGGAAACCAAGCTGAAAGACGATGGCAGCAACTACATGGACTGGGTCCGGAACCTGAGGATCATCCTCATAGCTGCCAAGAAAGATTATGTCCTACAAGCACCGCTGGGTGACGCACCTGTTCTCCCTGCAGAACAAGACGTCATGAATGCTTGGCAGGCACGTACCGATGACTACTCCCTCGTTCAGTGCGGCATGATTTACAGCTTAGAGTCGGGGCTCCAAAAGCGTTTTTAGAGACACGGAGCATATGAGATGTTCGAAGAGCTGAAAATAGTTTTCCAAGCTCATGCCCGGGTCGAGAGATATGAAGTCTCCGACAAGTTCTTCAGCTGTAAGATGGAGGAAAACAGTTCTGTCAGTGAGCACATACTCACTATGTCTGGGTTGCATAACCGCTTGACTCAGCTGGGAGTTAATCTCTCGGATGACGCGATCATTGACAGAATCCTTCAGTCGCTTCCACCGAGCTACAAGAGCTTTGTGATGAACTTCAATATGCAGGGGATGGAAAAGACCATTCCTGAAGTATTTGTAATGCTGAAATCAGTAGAGGTAGAAGTCAAAACGGAACATCAAGTGTTGATGGTGAATAAAACCACTAAGTTCAAGAAGGGCAAGGGTAAGAAAACCTTCAAGAAGGACGGCAAGGGAGTTGCGCGCCCGGCAAGCAAGCTGCCGGGAAGAAGCCAAAGAATGGACCCAAGCCCGAGACTGAGTGCTTTTATTGCAAGGAAAGTGGTCACTGGAAGCGGAACTGCCCCAAATACTTAGCGGACAAGAAGGCCGGCAAAACGAAAGGTATATGTGATATACATGTAATTGTTGTGTACCTTACCAGTACTCGAAGTAGCTCCTAGGTATTTGATACCGGTGCAGTTGCTCACATTTGTAACTCAAAGCAGGAGCTGCGGAATAAGCGGAGACTGGCGAAGGACGAGGTGACGATGCGTGTCGGGAATGGTTCCAAGGTCGATGTGATCGCCGTCGGCACACTACCTCTTCATTTACCTACGGGATTAGTTTTAAACCTCAATAATTGTTATTTAGTACCAGCTTTGAGCATGAACATTGTATCAGGATCTCGTTTAATACGAGATGGCTACTCATTTAAATCCGAGAATAATGGTTGTTCTATTTATATGAGAGATATGTTTTATGGTCATGCTTCGATGGTGAATGGTTTATTCTTAATGAATCTCGAGCATAATGCTACACATGTTCATAGTGTGAGTACCAAAAGATGTAAGATTGATAATGATAGTCCCACATACTTGTGGCACTGCCGCCTTGGTCACATAGGTGTCAAACGCATGAAGAAGCTCCATGCTGATGGACTTTTAGAGTCACTTGATTACGAATCATTTGACACATGCGAACCATGCCTCATGGGTAAAATGACCAAGACTACGTTCTCAGGAACAATGGAGCGAGCAACCAGCTTATTGGAAATCATACATATTGATGTGTGCGGTCCAATGAGTGTTGAGGCTCGTGGTGGCTATCGTTATGTTCTCACCCTCACTGATGACTTGAGTAGATATGGGTATATCTACTTAATGAAACACAAGTCTGAGACCTTTGAAAAGTTCAAGGAATTTCAGAGTGAGGTTGAGAATCAACGTGACAGGAAAATACTTGAGTCATGAGTTTGGCACACACTTAAGAAAATGTGGAATAGTTTCACAGCTCACGCCGCCTGGAACACCTCAGCGTAATGGTGTGTCCGAACGTCGTAATCGCACTCTATTAGATATGGTGCGATCTATGATGTCTCTTACCGATTTACCGCTATCTTTTTGGGGGTATGCTTTAGAGACTGCCGCATTCACTTTAAATAGGGCTCCATCAAAATCCGTTGAGATGACACCGTATGAATTATGGTTTGGGAAGAAACCTAAGCTGTCATTTCTAAAAGTTTGGGGGTGCGATGCTTATGTCAAGAAACTTCAAACTGAAAAGCTCGAACCCAAGTCGGAAAAATGCGTCTTCATAGGATACCCTAAAGAAACTATTGGGTATACCTTCTACCTCAGATCCGATGGCAAGATCTTTGTTGCCAAGAATGGATCATTTCTAGAGAAAGAGTTTCTCTCGAAAGAAGTAAGTGGGAGGAAAGTAGAACTTGATGAAGTATTACCTCTTGAACCGGAAAAGAGCGCAACTCAAGAAAATGTTCCTGAGGTGTCTGCACCGACTAGAGAGGAAGTTAATGATGATGATCAAGATACTTCTGATCAAGCTCCTACTGAAATTCGTAGGTCCATAAGGACACGTTCCGCACCAGAGTGGTACGGCAACCCTGTCTTGGAAATCATGTTGTTAGACAACGGTGAACCTTCGAACTATGAAGAACCGATGGCGGGCCTGGATTTCGACAAATGGCTAGAAGCCATGAAATCCGAGATAGGATCCATGTATGAAAATGAAGTATGGACTTTGACTGACTTGCCCGTTGAGCGGCGAGCCATTGAAAATAAATGGATCTTTAAGAAGAAGACAGACGCGGATGGTAATGTGACCATCTATAAAGCTCGGCTTGTCGCTAAGGGTTATCGACAAGTTCAAGGGGTTGACTACGATGAGACTTTCTCACCGGTAGCGAAGCTAAAGTCCGTCCGAATCATGTTAGCAATTGCCGCATTCTATGATTATGAGATATGGCAAATGGACGTCAAAACGGCATTCCTTAATGGTTTCCTTAAGGAAGAATTGTATATGATGCAGCCGGAAGGTTTTGTCGATCCTAAGAATGCTGACAAGGTGTGCAAGTTCCAACGCCCGATTTATGGGCTGGTGCAAGCATCTCAGAGTTGGAACATTCGGTTTGATGAGATGATCAAAGCGTTTGGGTTTACACAGACTTATGGAGAAGCCTGCGTTTACAAGAAAGTGAGTGGGAGCTCTTTAGCATTTCTCATATTATATGTAGATGACACACTTTTGATGGGAAATGATATAGAACTCTTGGACAGCACTAAGGCCTACTTGAATAAGAGTTTTTCAATGAAGGACCTTGGAGAAGCTGCTTATATATTAGGCATCAAGATCTATAGAGACAGATCAAGACGCCTCATAGGTCTTTCACAAAGCACATACCTTGATAAGATATTGAAGAAGTTCAATATGGATCAGTCTAAGAAGGGGTTCTTGCCTGTGTTGCAAGGTGTGAAATTGAGCTCAGCTCAATGTCCGACCACGGCAGAAGATATAGAAGAGATGAGTGTCATCCCCTATGCTTCAGCCATAGGTTCTATTATGTATGCCATGCTGTGTACCAGACCTGATGTAAACCTTGCCGTAAGTTTGGTAGGTAGGTACCAAAGTAATCCCGGCAAGGAACACTGGACAGCGGTCAAGAATATCCTGAAGTACCTGAAAAGGACTAAGGAAATGTTTCTCGTTTATGGAGGTGACGAAGAGCTCGTCGTAAAGGGTTACGTCGACGCTAGCTTCGACACAGATTTGGATGACTCTAAGTCACAAACCGGATACGTGTATATTTTGAATGGTGGGGCAGTAAGCTGGTGCAGTTGCAAGCAGAGCGTCGTGGCGGGATCTACATGTGAAGCGGAGTACATGGCAGCCTCGGAGGCAGCACATGAAGCAATTTGGGTGAAGGAGTTCATCACCGACCTAGGAGTCATACCCAATGCGTCGGGGCTAATCAAACTCTTCTGTGACAACACTGGAGCTATTGCACTTGCCAAGGAGCCCAGGTTTCACAAGAAGACAAGGCACATCAAGCGTCGCTTCAACTCCATTCGTGAAAATGTTCAAGATGGAGACATAGATATTTGTAAAGTACATACGAACCTGAATGTAGCAGATCCGTTGACTAAACCTCTCCCTAGAGCAAAACATGATCAACACCAGAATTCCATGGGTGTTCGATTCATCATAATGTAACTAGATTATTGACTCAAGTGCAAGTGGGAGACTGTTGGAAATATGCCCTAGAGGCAATAATAAAAGGATTATTATTATATTTCCTTGTTCATGATAATTGTCTTTACTCATGCTATAATTGTGTTATCCGGAAATCGTAATACATGTGTGAATAATAGACACCAACATGTCCCTAGTAAGCCTCTAGTTGACTAGCTCGTTGATCAACAGATAGTCATGGTTTCCTGACTATGGACATTTGATGTCATTGATAACGAGATCACATCATTAGGAGAATGATGTGATGGACAAGACCCAATCCTAAACATAGCACAAGATCGTATAGTTCGTTTGCTAGAGTTTTCCAACGTCAAGTATCCTTTCCTTAGACCATGAGATCGTGTAACTCTCGGATACCGTAGGAGTGCTTTGGGTGTACCAAACGTCACAACGTAACTGGCTGACTATAAAGGTATACTACGGGTATCTCCAAAAGTGTCTGTTGGGTTGACACGGATCAAGACTGGGATTTGTCACTCCGTATGACGGAGAGGTATCACTGGGCCCACTCAGTAATGCATCATCATTATGAGCTCAAAGTGACCAAGTGTCTGGTCACGGGATCATGCATTACGGTACGAGTAAAGTGACTTGCCGGTAACGAGATTGAACGAGGTATTGGGATACCGATGATCGAATCTCGGGCAAGTAGCATACCGATTGACAAAGGGAATTGTATACGGGGTTGCTTGAATCCTCGACATCGTGGTTCATCCGATGAGATCATCGAGGAGCATGTGGGAGCCAACATGGGTATCTAGATCCCGCTGTTGGTTATTGGCCGGAGAGTCGTCTCGGTCATGTCTACGTGTCTCCCGAACCCGTAGGGTCTACACACTTAAGGTTCGGTGACGCTGACTGTACGTGTGTTGAACGCGGAGGTGCCGTCCGTTCGGCGCTAGGATCTCCGGTGATTTGGATCACGTCGAGAATGCCTTCCTCATCCCTGTTCTTTGAACGCTTCCGCGCGTGATCTACAAAGGTATGTAGATGCAATCCAATCACTCGTTGCTAGATGAACTCCTAGATGGATCTTGGTGAAACCGTTGGAAAATTTTTGTTTTCTGCAACGTTCCCCAACATGGTGCTATCATACGTCCACATTAATGGAGACTTCAACCCACGAAGGGTAACGGTTGCGCGAGTCCACAGAGGCCTCCACCCACGAAGAAGCAACCTTGTCTATCCCACCATCGCCGTCACCCACGAAGGACTTGCCTCACTCGGGTAGATCTTCACGAAGTAGGCAATCTCCTTGCCCTTACAAACTCCTTGGTTCAACTCCACAATCTTGACGGAGGCTCCCAAGTGACACCTAGCCAATCTAGGAGACACCATTGTCCAAGAGGTAACAAATGGTGTGTTGATGATGAACACCTTGCTCTTGTGCTTCAAATGATAGTCTCCCCAACACTCAACTCTCTCTCATAGGATTGGATTTGGTGGAAAGATGATTTGAGTGGAAAGCAACTTGGGGAAGGCTAGAGATCAAGATTTATGTGGTTGGAATGGAATATCTTGACCTCAACACAAGTCTAGGTGGTTCTCTCTCAGAAAATATATGTTGGAAGTGTAGGCATGTTCTGATGGCTCTCTCCACGAATGAAGAGTGGGTGGAGGGGTATATATAGCCTCCACACAAAATCTAACCGTTACACACAATTTACCAAACTCGGTGGGATCAAACCCTGAAACTTGGTCGGACCGATTTGGTTCATAATGTGACCGTTAGGGTTTTCGGTGGGACCGATATGTTAACTCGGTAGGACCGATTTCGTTAGGGTTAGGGCATAACGTAATCTCGGTGAGACCGATTACACAAACTCGGTAGGACCGATTTTGGTAATAGACAAACAGAGAGCTGGTCAGGAAAACTCGGTGGGACCAATTCGCTCATCTCGGTTGGACCGGAACGTTACGAAAGGGAAACAGAGAGTTTGCATTGCAATCTCAGTGGGACCGAATGCATATTTCGGTGAGACCGAAATTATTGCAATAGGTGACAAAGAGTTTGCAATCCCATCTCGGTGATACCGAGATCCCAATCGGTGAGACCGAATTGATTAGGGTTTCTGGCAGTGGCTATGTCAAGTGAACTCGGTGGCGCCGGATAGAATGTTTCGGTGGGGCCGAGTTTGACTTTTGGTTTGGGACATATGTGGATAAGAGAAAGTGGTTGAGGGCTTTGGAGCATATCACTAAGCACTTTGAGCAAGCAGGCCATTAAGGAACACCTCATCCCCTCTTAATAGTATTGGCTTTCCTATGGACTCAATGTGATCTTGGATCACTAAAATAGAAAATGTAGAGTCCTGAGCTTTGAGCTTGAGCCAATCCTTTGTCCTCAGCATCTTCAAGGGGTTCCGCATCCTCTAGTCCATGCCACTCCATTGTTGAACTTATCTGAAATATACTAGGTAGAAGCATTAGTCCAACAAGAGATATGTTGACATTAATTACCAAAATCACCCAGGAGCACTTGTGCTTTCAGGTGGAGATGGTATGCTAGTGGTGGGAGGGGATGACAACACATGCGTTCACGGCGTGTCTACGCGGATGCAAACCCAACCCAAATTTGGGCTGAAGATGGGTCACAACGGACAGCAAAACGGACATCGTTCTATTTGCGTCGCCGTGTTGGGCCATGGTTTTTGTCCCCGTGGACAGTAACGGACGCGGGTGGACGAAATGAGTTGCCCCATTGGAGTTGCCCTTAGTCACGTCCTTCCTCTCTTGATTTTTTCATATTATTATTATTTATGAAATTACAAAACTATAGTTTAGATTTAGCAAATTTCAAATATATGCCCCGTCGTCCTCTATTGGGCCAAAGAGGCCATTTTCGTCCTTGTTTTGGGCTGAAGATCACTCTTGGTTCGCATGAAAGCGGAAGAGTGGTTCTTCCTTCCCAAGAAGGCTGAAGAGTCTCGTGTCCATCCTGCCCTATACACCACAACTCCTTCCAATCAAACTTTCACGTCACCAAAATCGCATCGAAGAGTAGAATCCATTCAAATGAAGAACAACTTGAATTGTGCATTGTGTAGGACGAATTTCGCCTTTCAATCTATATTGATCACCGCAAGCCTACATCATCCATGGTTAGAGATTTTTCCAAATCACACACATGTTCTCATCTAGATGCAACAAATATCCTAGACATTACCCTTTGTCATATCATTATTATTGCCGAAGTTGGCAACATCCGTCGAATGTCCACAGATGGCAAGGGTCATGGCGAGCGCGGTCCGTGACAAGAATATGATGAGAGATAATGTCTATGAGATTGGCAGCATCTAAATGTGTAGATGTGTGAGAGTGATTGGAATACTTTTCACCGAGCATGATGTAGGCTTGTGATGGCCGGTGTAGACTAATCGGCGCTGGTTGGTGGTGGCGGCAGGGACAACTGGTGGCCCTGCTAAGGTGGTGGTGGTGGTGCCGCTGGTGGCTATGCTACTCCGGTGGGGTGGTGGGGGCTTCCAGTGGTGTTGGCCAGGGCGTGGACGCGCTTGTTCTGTGGTGGTGGCTAGCGCTCCGGCGTGTGGCTTCGGTGGTGCGTGTCCGGCGGCTCCAACGCTTGGAGCTCGCCGGGCGACGTGGGTGGGCAGCGGCCGGGCGTGGCCGTTGCTCTGGCCGTGGGCAGCGGCGCGGGGAGGTTCGGTGGTGGTGGCCTCCCGGTGTCATGGCGGCTTCACAGTGGCTCGGTGGCTCCGATTGCGGCGGTGGCCAACTTCTCCAGCGTCGGCTTGTCCACATTCGGACCGTTTCGACCTTCGCCCCTCCTCCTCATCATCCGGACACTACTTCCATCGAAGGGCTGGCCCTCTCCCAGCCGCGGTCCATCGCTCGTCTCATGCCCGGTGTGGCAGGACCGAGCTCGTCTCGCGCATGGTGCAGCAGGACCGAGCTCGTCTCGCGCATGGTGCAGCAGGACTGACCTCCTCCCCATCACGGTGCTGCAGGACCGAGCTCGTCTCGTGCTCGGGGCTGCAGGACGGGCCGATGGATGCCAATTCTGGCCGGCCTATTGGGTCTCGACGCTGGGGGTCGCCCAGGGGTGCGAAAGGTGGGACCTTTCTGCTCGTCTCTTTGGTTGGGGTAGCGGCGGGTCTCGGGTGAGGCGGTGTCTAGTCTTGGATGCCGGGGCGGCGGCCCTGGTAGTGGCAGCGCGGTGCTCTTGGGCAGAGCCCGTTGCTTGGTGCTGCCCGGTGGCCATGGCCGTGTGGGCGGCGTGGTAGCCGGGGTGTGGCATTGGGTGGCGGTGAGTGTTGGCCGGGGTGAAAACCTGTTCTTTCTTCGACAGACCGACGGCGGCGAAGCTCGTTCCCTTCTTGAAGGCGTCGTCGCGGCTCTCATTGCCGGTCATGCGGCTCTAGGGGAAATTCTGATCCTCGGATCGGGCGGTGGCGACGCTCCGGCGTCGTTCCCGTCCTGAAGGCGCTGCTTTGGAGCCCATGGTTCGTCATATGTGGCGTCATCTCTTCGCGGCGGTAGTGCTAGGGGTGGTGTTGCTGCACTCAGCGCCTATGTATCTTGCCATGAGTGTGTGCGTATGTTATGGCGGCGTGTGTTTGTACTGGGTGATTGAAGATAGGTGCTTTATATATAAAGCGGGGCGAAAGCCTTTTCGGTACGATGTACAATTCAAACTACTAAATGGATTTTTGTCATCGATACAGTCCAGCTGGTGCGAAGGTTTGGCAAGAAGTGCTCCAGATCAAAGGGGATGTGTAAGAAGAGCTCCAAATCAAAGGGGATGTGTTTTTTGCATGGGGCAATGTAGGTAGTAGCCTTTTCGTTCATGAGTTGAACTAAGACTCACCCTTCGGCCACTGTATGTGGCGAAGAGAGCTCTTCGGCCCAAAGAAAGACAAACTCTTCGGCCCACGCGAGGACGAAGAGGATGTCTTTGGCCCAACAGAGGACGATGGGGGCATAGATTGAAATTTACTAAATCCGAACCGTAACTTCGAGATTTTGTAAAAATAAATAATATTTTTAGAAAAAAAATTCTCCTCTTTTGCCCCGAGTTCTATCTTTCTCGCAAGAACCCTAGCCGGCGCCGCATTCCTCATCAACCGCGAATCATCTTCCTCCGCCGTCACCGTAGCTGGTGGTCCTCGCCGAGTTAGGGCAGGATGAACCGATCTGCGTGCTCCTTGTCTTCCTTAAGTAGCATTTCATAGGTTCATCTTGTGGTAACTTTTCTTTTGTTTTCTTACAGTACGTTTGATCTCTTCTTAAGTCAATCCTAGACAAAGTGTTGTTTTCAGGCGAGATTTAAAGCATTTTCCCATTTCGGATCTATTCCTTTCTTGCAAAATTATCCACTGAGTGTTCGTTCCAAAAAGTTTGCTTAGATTTATCTGGATACGGATGAATCTAACACTAAAATGTGTCTAATAGATCCGTATCTAAACAAATCCAAGACAAGTTTTTGGGGACTGAGGGAGTACCTCATTTGTGCAACAATTGTATTGTACAAGTCTTCACCAATCATTTAATTCCCCAGTGAATTCATCTTAAGGAACAAATTTCAAAGTCTTCAGCTAAAATGATTTTCTTCAAATTAAGCTATGCGCGCTTGTGGCTGTAGCCGATTTTGCTCGCATCTAATTCTTCACAGGTACAATGATTTCAGTCTTCCAGGTGATTCTACTCTAGCGCGCATGTTGAGTCTCTAGCAGAATCTGGCATGAGCTCGAAGAGAGGGGGCTGGTGAAGCATCCAATTTAGACAACTGATAAGCCAGAGAATAAAATGAGAATTTCTTCAGAAAAGCCATTCTCAAAGGACACCACTCAGCCGAACAATTGGTACTGCTCTAGACTGTGCAGAAGATGAAGGTTATGAAACACCTCCTCGTGAGAATGGAGATGACACGAAGCATATGCTTTAGAAAATTCGCAGATATTGGGCTACATGATGGTATTATTTCAGATATGTCAATCCCCAGTATGCTCTGAAATTTGCATTTACTCACTGCCATGGCAAGATCTTCATACACCTGGAACGGCTCCCAATCATGTATTTATTCGCCCACCTCTTGAACCAAATGCAATTGATGATCCTCCCTGTTTAAAAAGACATGATGGCTTTCCTGGAGAAAAAGTCAGAAGGAAGGCAGCAAAGAAAGCAACAAAGGAAGTTGCTAAGGCATCTAAGGTTGCGTAAGGTAGTGCATCAGTAGAGGGCTAGAGGCCGATGGCTCAACTAAGCCCAATCGGCAGAAGAAAAGCTTTGCAAACGCTCCAAAGCATATTGCAATCGCCCACCCTGAACCCAACTCAGTGGGTAAACTGCTGATGACAACAAGTGCTCCTCCCGAAGAATCAGCTGCAAAGCTAAAGAAGGGAAATTTAAGAAAACCGCTCACCGAGTCAATAGACTCCTGTTGATATGGTTGATGAAGAATCAGTAGACACATTTTATAGATTTGCTGACATTTTCACTGATGCTCCGCTCAAAAACTGCTACACCTGTCCACCTGCTCGTTAGGTTGCTAAACAGTTTCCTAGAAGTCCTCTGTTGGAGATATTTTTTATTTTTTAAAAAAAAAGGAGAATGACCCTTGGCCTCTGCATCTGGAAGATGCATACGCCCACTTTATTGATTATTCTCAAGGACCTTACAAAGTATTACAAACAATATATCTGAATTCACCATCTTGGCAACATATGCCGCTACTCCTATCCATATAATGAAGGGATGCTAACTGGGCCACTACCCAAACCACTCACCTAAACCTAACATCAAAAGCCGGAAGCCCCAGCCGAGCCACATACCGGGTCTGGGGCACAATCCAGTCAGACGCACTCGTGTGTCGTCGCAACCATCTTCCACAGGTCCGTCTTCAGATTAAGGCTTCTACCTTGTCTGGCCACTCTGCCATCGACGTCACCATGACGCCAGACAGCTACCTCCTCCTGCGTGAGTCCATCTCCGTGCATCGGACGCCGAGCCTCCACAGCGCCATGCCACCGATCTCAGCCATCATCAATGTGTGAGATGAAGTAACGCTCCACCACGGCAGGTACATGGTAAGGAAGTGCGAGGTCCCCATTGGAGACACGCCCGGACGGGCCGCCACCAGGAACCAGACAAGCTCGCCGTACACGCCCAGCATCCCTATGCCCAAGTCGGCGCCTTCAAGAAGGTGACGACGCTATGGCGCCGCCACCGCTTAGCCACCGGGGCTAGGGTTTTCACCCGAGCGCAGGGGAAGGGGGGAGGCAGGGGAAGTTGAGCCTCGGCGCCGCCACCAAGGAGGGAATGGCGTCCGGGATGCCATCGACGCCGTGACCGCCACCGGCGGCTAAGGGTTTCCCCTGGCCAAGCACCCTGCCGCCACCTCCGAACCAGCCACAACATCAGCAGGCGTGTGCACGCCGGAGATCCAGGCCCGCCGGAGGTCATGCATCCCGAGCGGACCAGAACGCCTCAGATCTGACGAGGGGAGCCTGGGGCCTCCCCGCGCCACGACCAGCGCCCACCGGGACCTCGCTGCCTGCGCAGCCAAGGGGACCCGGCCAACCTCACCGACGAGCACTCCCCGCCGCCGGAGGAGCGCCGTCCGCACCAGCGAGGCCGCCGCCTCAAATCCGGGCCCTCACCACCGAAAGGAAAGCGGCCAGAGGCCTCGCCACCGACCTCACCGGCAGCCGCGCGGGGCCCCGGCGATCGCCTCCGGCAGCGGCGAGGAGGAGGGGAAGGGGGAGGTGGCGGCGCGAGGGAACCCTAGGTCGCCCCCGAGTCGCCCTCGGGAGAGCGACGCGGAGGAGATGTTTTCACGGCTGTCAAGATCAGATTGCGCTACTAAGAAAGAAGATCACGGTACCGAGAAAGAAGGTGACGAAGAAATCTGGACAGCCATCCCAAATCTGGTCAAACAGAACTGGGGAGGCCTCACCTAACTAGCTTCCGAATTGTATGAAAACGGAAATTCATATACTAAAAGAAAGAAAATGTTTGTGTACTAGTAGGATTATTTTCAACTTTTTTGGAAAATTTAAATGTAATTTTGTTTTTTCCTTCTTATTTTTGGCTCATTGGATCACGAGGGCCAACTCACCTCACTCTCCCGTTTGCATTATGAATGCGCTGAATCTGGTTCAAAATAAAACCACATGGAAGAACTTGATGAGAATCACATGGACACATCTCATGATTTACCTCACACAAAATGCAATTTAGCATTCCAATTTATATCAAGTTTAGCAACCTAACGAGCTCCTACGATTTTGAAAGCAAAGCGCATTGTTCTTGGTAACAGAGTGATCCCATGAAGAATACCATTACTGTGAGCACTTATGACCATGACGATAAGCCCAATGTTTCCCAAAGTCAGTCACAAGGTTTTTAATGCCCTGTCCAGGTAGATGCAGACAACTTTTGAATGCCTACCACAAGGTCTCCCAAAGTCAGTCATATTCTGGAAAGAGAACGGCAAAATAATTTGAATGACACCCTCCAGAGGGTGCACAGATCAGCATACATTGCCGTACCTCTTTATTCAGAGTTGACGTTAACACATAAATTCAGAAGGCACATGGTTTCCTAAGAAGTTAAGAATTTGAGTGATGCCGAAGCATAGTTGTCATGTTTCCGGTACGGTGGGAACGAGGAGCGGGAACGGGGGACGAGAGTCGGGGGCTGGAAAAAATAGGGTACAGTAAAGGTATACATCTCTAGAACGATTTTTCTAAAGTGGAAACGTGATCCAATCAATTCCGGTACGATGAATCCGGTACGGTCCATGGAACGAGGAACGTGAATCTTTACGGCGGGGAGCAACTGGCTGGGAGGGACCGAGGGAGTACTTATACAGGGAACTGGCTGGGCTGGGAGCAACTGGCTGCATCATTGATTCATGAAGACTAAAATACATCATCTCCTTCTCAATGGAAAATTTATTAGCAGCCTTGGAGTAATTGGAGAGCAGAACGAGGAGTTATTTAGGGGAGTGGAAAAGAACGGGACAGAGAGTAAAACGAGGAGTTCGTGATTGATATGGCTGATCTTTTGCTTACTCGATCGATTCAAGAACCAAGGCTGTCGAGTCGCCGAACCTGAATCGACGATCCAGCTGCGGAAACGCCGAATCCGCATCGAATCTTACCGAATCGACCCTCGTTCCCGAATCTGATTCCGGGTCGGTGAATCCGGATCGAGGGACGACCCACCGTTACCCGTTTCCGGCTACTATGTGCCGAAGCAGGTGAACAAATCAAAATACACTAGGCAAGTAGTGAAAAGAAAAGCATGCATCCAAACTGCAGCACACATAATTTAGCTACACTCTGAGGTCCACAGCAATCACACATTGTCAGGCTATCAGTACCTAGTAGTCATACACAATCTTTAGTTTTTCACTCCGGTAGCTGCATTCCTTGACCAGATCCATCAACTACTTCCTCTCCTCTGTCCCAAAATAAGTGTCTCGTACAAAGTTGTATCATGGTTGAGACACTTATTTTGGGACGGAGGGAGTATTATTATCTCCACGGATGAGGATGACTCATGTGCAAGTTTCTCCTTAATCCGACGCCTACGAGCTTCATCTACCAGGGGTCTCCTCGACCTCGGGTCAATGGCATCGCATTTCTTGCATGGGTCTTCATCATGCAGCTCGATTCTCTTCAACTCCACAGTTTGCTCCATGACTAGCCTTATGTAGTTTGTCACCTTGTCTTCGTTCTCAAACCCGGACATCCGGAGCAACTTCAAATTCAGGTGCTTAAAATCTTGGATGGCTCCCACACTACATTGGTCTTCATGGCACAGTCGGTACACAAATGCCGTTCTCGAGACAACTTCATGCATGGAAATAGAAAATAAACAATACATGTTACACTTAAACTCGCAATCAGCCCGTGCAGGAAAACATAGGAACAAGAACGATGCAGTTAAAGCATATTTGCCATTTAAATTTTAAATTAGAGAAGATTAAGTATTAGACGTACTCTGAAATTTTGCAGTGCAGGTGCAGCTTCAAGGAAAAAAATGGTCCAGCTCAGATCATACTCCGGAAAGATACCAAAAAGTTCCACATTGGTGAGTGAGGCGTCGCAGAGACCGGGCTTCAGGAAGCCTGTTTTACCAAAAAAAATCAAAATATATTTAAAAGTTTCAAAAAATGCCAATTTTTTTGTACAAATACATATGCATATTCTTTAAGTATGTATAAATTTTCAGTAACTAATTTGATCATTTGCATGCTACACAAAAAAGACAAAAATCTGACACAAATACAACAAAGAAAAAGCCTATTTCAATCTATGTATTTGTCTTTTTTGTATACATCACATATGAATACATATGTTTATGAAAATTTGTACACGTATACTTTAAGTATATGTCTACATGAAAACATTTTTTCAGATTTTTTTGAGTTATGGAAAAGGTATTTTGGCTGAGAAATGTATATAGAGTTCAGTGGAGCTCGGCCTCTGCAGCCATTTTTCGCACATTGGTCAGGTTTCTGAATGTAGCAGTGAGCTGTTTCGGATGTTCCATATGAATCCAGATCTGCAATAAGAAGAGGAACACAAATAGAAAGATGAAATTGTTTTTTTTTTGCGGGTCGAAAGATGAAATTGTTGGAGAAGAAGAAAAACATACAATATTTAGACGCGGACAAAAACTCATGTGGCACATCGAAATTAACTCACCATTTGGCAGGCAAAATGGAGATGCAACTCAGAAAAATTCCTGGCCGTCCCTGGTAGATACTCGCTCAGTGCCAATCGCCTACCAGAGTCTGTGGCACGACAAAGGAGGGACACATGGCGAAGCTGCAGAACGTGGCCGAACCGCACCAGAGGGATTCCGTGGCCCTCAGATTCTTGGTACCACACTTCTGTAAGTTTGGGTACATCGATCAACTCGACCGATGCCCAATAGAAGTTTACGCAGTAGAGCTCGTGGAGCCCGGAGAATGGCGCGTCGATCTTGAGCTCAAAGCCCGGAAAATGGCAGGAAAGCAGGGTGAGGATTCTGAGCCTACCGCAATCAGTAATGAGCTTGTTGATGTCAGAATTGACCAACGAAAGGTTAAGGAACGTAAGCTTGGTGAGCCACCGAAAGGCAACTGGGCAGGTGGTGGAGAAGGACATGATCCCCTCCCGACCATAACGGTCTGGCGAGTAGATGTAAAATCCAAGAAACTCAGTCTCACCGTGGCTGACAACGTCCTCCACGGCGTGGCCTATGGAGGTCAGGTCCGTCACAGGTAAGAAACGTAGGATGAGGGTCTTGATAGCGCGCTTGCAGCCAGCCGGAGGAGGACACGGAGACAGTGACCTGTACAGCGCGCGTGTGTACGCCTGCATGGCCTCGACCGCCGAAGAACTTCCCCCGAGGTCGGCCCTCGAAGTCGAAGTGCCTAAGCCGAAGTGCATGATGTCGAGGACCAGGTGCGAGAGCCGGTGGGGGAGGTGCCGCCACCGCGTGGAGAGTGCGCCGGCGCGGACCGCCTCGCGCATGTCGTCGAGGCGCTCTAGGATTTCTAGGAGGACGTCGTCGGGGAGCGCGCTGATTCTGTCCTCATCTCCATCGATGTCGAGCTTGTGGATTCCGAGGTCGATTGAAACCCTGGCTTGAAGCAGAGCCCCGAGGGTCGGCCTCCTGCTCCGAGGCCCCGGCTCCTCCACCGCTCCGCCCCCTGCCTCCAGCGCGGGACCCGTCGATCTGAGCGGCGGAAGCCAGCCCCGTTTCGCTGGCAGGTCCATGGACCTGACTCCCCCCTGCTCCTCCCCGACTCCCCTCCGGCGCGCTGCTTTGGTTTGGTGCTTGCTTGCTTGGGCAGGAGCTGGACTGCATTTCTATCGGCATCGGCAGTGGGAAATGGGTTGGGTTCACGTGTGTATATTCACTACGGCGGCTCCCCCTGCTCGACGACTTGATGATCCACGGCGACAGGTCAAGACGACCTTATATAAAGACGGGGGTCTGAAGCGTGGGAACTGGACAGACAGGTCTGCTAGCTAGTAGCTGATGGACATGGACGGTGGTGGCCAGCGTGAACAGCACTTCATCGACAGCCGGTAAAGCAACTGTGGCGTGCTCTGCAACCGGAGAATGAAGGACAACAGTGCATGCAAGGACGCAGGTGAGCATCATGAAAAGCTTTTTCAGAGCATCTCCAACAGCCGCCCAATGCGCGGCGCCCAAAAAATAGGTTTACAACGCGCAAGTAGATTTTTTTAGGGCGCTAGAAGACGTTTGCTCCAACGAGCGCTGTAAAATATGCTGCGCGTGCGAGTCCAACGGTCCCATCAAGCGGTCCCATCTGCAGCAGCCCAGAGTTTATAGCGCACGCGACTGGGCGCACTAAATATGCTGCGCGCGATGCCTTTTTGATGCGCGCGTTGCATTAGTTATAGCGCGCGCTTTTTGTACGGCTGCTGTAGATTCCAAACCGGGTCCGCAGACGCTAAAAATAGTTTTTATACCGCGCGGCGTTTATATAATGCTTCTGTTGGAGATGTTCTCAGCTGCGGGATCATAGAAGAATCCTTATCTCCTCTTTACTCTGGAAGGGGTGGAAGTGGAACTGGGGGAATAAAGTAAATGCAGATGACACGAAGCATTGCTTTAGAAAATTCGCAGATATTGGGCTACAGGATGGTATTATTTCAGATATGTCAATCCCTAGTATGCTCTGAAATTCGCATTTACTCACTGCCATGGCAAGATCTTCAGACACCTGGAACGGCTCCCACTCATGTATTTATTCGCCCACCTCTTGAACCAAATGCAATTCCTGATCCTCCCTGTTTAAAAAGACATGATGGCTTTCCTGGAGAAAAAGTCAGAAGGAAGGCAGCAAAGAAAGCAACAAAGGAAGTTGCAAAGGCATCTAAGGTTGCGCAAGGTGGTGCAGCAGTAGAGGCCGATGGCTCAACTAAGCCTAATCGGCAGAAGAAAAGAGTTGTAAACGCTCCAAAGCATATTGCAATTTCCCTCCCCGAACCCAACTTAGTGGGTAAACGGTTGATGAATCAACAAGTTCTTCTCCTGAAGAGTAAATTGTATAAAACCATCATTTTGAAGGCTAGATTTACGAAAAACACTAGGATACAGATTCGCTGTAGAAAGCACCACGTTTTGCGTTTTTTTGTTGCAAAAACCACTGATCGGCGGATCGGGCCGTGTTAAGTGAGTTTATAATAGGTAGGGCCCGTTTTTCGCCTACGCGGCACTCCAGGCCATCCCGACAGCCAGCAGACGGCGTTAGACGGCGCCGTCATTGCCGTTCGGTCCTAGCAGTCAAAAGCGTGAACCGTTGCTCCTTATCCACTCTGCTTGCTCACTCCTCGCTTGCGCATCTCTCGCTCTCCGCTCGCTCTCGCTCTGTTCTTGGTCGCCACATCCGTCACCGCCGCAGCGCCATGATGTCGTGGAGTGATGGGTCGGATAGCAGCGAGCACACCGTGGAGTACATGAGCTCAGCTTTCGACAACGGCACCATTTAGATGAGTTCTCAGAGTTTGGGTTAGAGTTTGATATTTGGGGATTTCTTGAATGAGCTTCTTTTCGAACGATGAAGAGCATCTCTGTCATTCCTTTGCACTCCAGGTTCTTGCTAGCACCAAAGACTCAGATTTCGAGGGCCCTGAGACAGATATGCATGTTTTGTGCCATGGACACGGGAAGGCAGCAGAGAGGCGTGTTGCTTTCGAAGGGATTCACACTGGCAGGAGGATTCTTTGTTGTGCAGAGAAGGTATTGTTCCAACTTAACTAATTGGAAGTTGTGGATTAACTTAACAGATCTGTCATTTGTTTGCCATGGACATGTAATGTGGCAGCAGGCATTGTATTATATTGTGAAGTTTGGACAGTGGATTCATTAATTGTTTACTCTGGTAGCATTGTTTAGTCTGGATCTGGCAACATTGTTTAGTTAGGTCATTTTGTTAACTCTGCCATGTTAGCTTATTTTAAGACAGAAGATGCATGGATTAGCACACCATCATTGTTTACTTAGTAGTTGTTTACTTGAGAGCAAATCACTGTTTACTTTAGGATGTTTACTTTAGGATATGTTTAAATATTCTTTCTTGAGCTTGAGCTTGCATGATCTGAATTTTAGTATAAAGTAATGTGGACCATCATTGTAAGCAACTCACTGTTATGTAATTCTTTATGTTAATACTCTTTTTTCAGGAAGGTAAAAACTATGGACTAGTAGAATGGATTGATCCATCTTGGTCCAGTACTCTTGAGAATGCACTATCCAAGTTATGGTTCATGTATGAACAGAGTAAGAGAGACAGGAATGAGGACAGTCTGATGCATTCATTTGTTGTTCATGACCTGACACAAGAGAAAAAGAAACTCTAGGCCAGTTTTGAGAAGTTGGTTGACGATGTCAATGCACTTATGGATGCCTAGGAGCAGAGGGCGGTGATAGAAAGGAAAGATGCTGAAACCACCAAGTTGCAAGAGAAGTATGACACTGTTAAGAACTTAGCAGCTGCTCAAGCTAGTGTCATTAGGAACATGAAGTTGAAGCTAGCTGAAGAGAGAAAGAATTTGCAGAGCCACATTGATGAGCTCAAGAAGACAATTGAAGAGAGCAATGTGAAGCTGGAGGAGATCAAGGCCATCATAAATGGATAAGCAGTGGAAGAGAAGAATGGGCAATATCATTTGGCATTTGCTGACCTTTTACAGGGTGTGGTTTGGAATTTGCTTTAATGATAGTAGTTTAAATTCTATTAACTGTGAGTACTCCTAAACTATGGATATGTAATGTACTAATCTAGTACAATGATTATGTATGGATTTGAACTAGTGCTGAATGTGGTGGTATTTAGAGCTGGTTAATGTTATCTTAAGTAAGATGTTTGCAATTGATGATTGTGATCTTAAGTATGTTTCTGTTCAACTGATGATTGCGAGCTTAAGTAGGGACAATTTGTGGTTTTTGGCTATTTTGTCGACGCCGATGCATCAAGTAGGGCCAGTGATGGTTTTTTCGGTTTTTTATCGACGCCGAGGCATCAAGTAGGGTCAATTATGGTTTTTTTGGCTTTTTGTCGATGCCTAGGCATCAAGTAGAGTAAGTTAGGGTCTTTTGGCTATTTGTCGATGCCGAGGCATCAAGTAGGGTCAAATGATGGTCTTTTGTTTTTTTGTTGACGTCGAGGCATCAAGTAGGGTCAATTACGGTTTTTGGCTTTTTGTTGATGCCTAGGCATCAAGTAGAGCAAGTTAGGTTTTTTTGGCTATTTGTCGACGCCGAGGCATCAAGTAGGGTCAAGGGAGGGTTTTTGGCTATTTATCGATGTTGAGGCTTCAAGCAAGGCAAGTTATGGTTTTTTGGCTTTTCATCGACACCGAGGCATCAAGTAGGGTCAATTAGGGGTTTTTAGCTTTTTGTCGATGCCTAGGCATCAAGTAGAGCAAGTGAGGTTTTTTGGCTATATGTCGACGCCGAGGCATCAAGTAGGGTCAAGTTAGGGTTTTTGGCTATTTATCGACGTCGAGGCATCAAGTAGGGCAAGTTATGGTTTTTTGGCTTTTTGTTGACGCCGAGGCATCAAGTACGGTCAAGTGAGGGTTTTTGGCTTTTTATCGATGCCGAGGCATCAAGTAGGGTCAAGTGAGGGTTTTTGATTTTTTATCGATGCCGAGGCATCAAGTAGGGAAAGTTAGGGTTTTTTCGCTTTTGTCGACGCCGGGGCATCAAGTAGGGTCAAGTGAGGGTTTTTGGCTTTTTATCGACGCCGAGGCATTAAGTAGGGTCAAGTGATGGTTTTTAGCCTTTTTATCAACACTGAGGCATCAAGTAGGGGCAGAACATTATCATCACAAGAGTAGCACCATCACCATCATCACAAGAGTATCACAGTACTACTAGAATGCCATAGTTTGACAGAAGGATCATAACTACAGTAGCATTACATCAATTGATCATCACAGTTGATCATCACATGACTACTAGAATTCCAAAGTTTGACAGAACACAACCAATTGATCATCACTTGATCATTACAGTACCAACACAACATAGTTTGACAGAACACAACCAAAATGCCATAGTTTGATACATCATCAAGACAACATTGTCACCATTCTGCAATAAAGGCAGCCAAGTATCCCTTCATTCTGTTGCTAGGCTTCCTGACTCTCTGGGAACCATCAGTTGGTCTTGGAGGAATGAAAGCTAACCTTGGTCCCTTTGCAGCAGCTGATGAAGATTTAGTTGTTGGTGCCTTATCTTGGGAGCAGCTAGTGCCTTACTCTTGGGAGCAGTTGATGAAGATTTAGTGGCTGATGCCTTACCCTTGGGAGCAGCTGGTGCACTAGCAGCAGCTGGTGCACTAGCAACAACTGATCTAGTTGGCCTCCTAGCTGGTGTGGTATTAGTAGCAGCACCTGATGCAACAACAGATGTTGCCCTCCTTGCAACAGATGTTTCCTCCTTGCTGGAGTTGGTCTACTAGCAGCATATGTTGCCTTCCTTGATGATCCACCAGCAGTGGCAGCAGCAGATGCCGCAGTCCTTGCAGGTGCTGGTGTAGTTCTACTATCAGGTGGGTAAGAGCTGGTGCTTGGCTGCAATGAAACATGTAGTTTAATATTAGTAAGTAACAAAGTACCCAGAAATTTAGTCCTACTATTAGCAGAGTGGCTACCTGATGTGTGTTCTTTCTCATAGCCAGTGCAGGCTTCAGAGCATCATGGCAATTGGTGCACCTATGGCCCATCTTATTACAGTTGGAGCAGGTAATTGAGGCCATCCTTTAAGTGTCTTTGGGAGCTGGCTTCTCAAATTGGCCCTTTCTCCTCTTAGTATGTGCTCTGCCCTTGTGTTCTTTGAAAACAGGAGGCTCAATGTCCAAACTATCTGTCCTTGGCCACATGTCCGGGCTAGGTACAAGATATATTATAGGACTATAAGCTGCCACATACATATGTTTTTTGAAGAAATCATGAACAAAGTCCTCTGGCTGAAGCTTAGCCTTGTGTATAGCAGAAACAACATGATTGCAAGGAACTGTTGTCATATCCCACTTCTTACACCCACAAGTCCTATGTGCTAGGTTAATAACATATGTTCTCTCCCCACTAGTAACTTGGTAAAGGTTGGGGCCAGCCATCAAAGATTGGTAGTTTCTAGACCACTTCTTTGCTTCCTCCAATTTCTCTACATATGTTGGACAAATCTCCCATCTGACAATCTGAGTCTTGGTTCTATTTGCATTAAACTTGACCATTAACTTTGTTCTAATTCCATCAACCATGGTCCTTATTGGCTTAGCCATGACATCTATACCCACTTGTTGAAAACCTCACTTAAGTTGTTAACTACTAAATCTGTTTTGCAATTAGTGTCCATGGCATGTCTGGCCCAAGTGTGTTTTGGGATTTTACTAAGCCAAGCCCATGCTGCCTCACGCTCTCTCTTCAACTCATCCATTGCAACATTAAAACTATGTTCAATGTATGAGTAACTTGCTTCATCCATATATTTCTTTAATTCTGGCCCTCTAAACCCAGCATTTTGAAAGTTCTGGTAAATATGTCTGAGGCAAAACCTTTGAGGACAATTGGGAAAGTCTCTGTTTATGGCTTTAAGCAGGCCCTGTGTGAAATTAACTACAACTTAGTGACTACACCTAAATGCAAATAACTACTAGAAAGAACTAAATGAAAACTAAATGATTGTGTATAGAAAGTAATGATAACCCACAAGTATAGGGGATCGCAACCGTTTTTGAGGGTAGAGTATTCAACCCAAATTTATTGATTCGACACAAGGGGAGCCAAAGAATATTGTCAAGTATTAGCAGCTGAGTTGTCAATTCAACCACACCTGGAAACTTAATATCTGCACCAAAGTGTTTAGTAGCAAAGTAATATGATAGTAGTGGTAACAGTGGTAAAAGGTAATGGTAGCAAAAGTAATATTTTTGGTGTTTTTTAGTGATGATAACAATAGCAACGGAAAAGTAAATAAGCGAAGAACAATATATGGAAAGCTCGTAGGCAATGGATCGGTGATAGAGAATTATGCCGGATGCGGTTCATCATGTAACAATCATAACCTAGGGTGACACAGAACTAGCTCCAGTTCATCAATGTAATGTAGGCATGTATTCCGAATATACTCATACGTGCTTATGGAAAAGAACTTGCATGACATCTTTTGTCCTAACCTCCCGTGGCAGCGGGGTCCTATTGGAAACTAAGGGATATTAAGGCCTCCTTTTAATAGAGTACCGGACCAAAGCATTAACACATAGTGAATAATGAACTCAAACTACGGTCATCACCGGGAGTGGTCCCGATTATTGTCACTTCGGGGTTGCCGGATCATAACATGTAGTAGGTGACTATAGACTTGCAAGATAGGATCAAGAACTCTCATATATTGATGAAAACATAATAGGTTCAGATCTGAAATCATGGCACTCGGGCCCTAGTGACAAGTAATAAGCATGGCAAAGTCATAGCAACATCAATCTTAGAACATAGTGGATACCAGGGATCAAAACCTAACAAAACTAACTCGATTACATGATAAATCTCATCCAACCCATCACCGTCCAGGAAGCCTACGATGGAATTACTCACGCACGGCGTTGAGCATCATGAAATTGGCGATGGAGGAAGGTTGATGATGACGATGGCGACGGATTCCCCTCTCCGGAGCCCCGAACGGACTCCAGATCAGCCCTCCCGAGAGAGTTTAGGGCTTGGCGATGGCTCCGTATCGTAAAACGCGATGAATCCTTCTCCCTAGTTTTTTTCTCCTCGAAAGTGAATATATGGAGTCAGGGTTGAGGTCGGTGGAGCGTCAGGGGGCCCACGAGGCATGGGGCGCGCCCAGGGGGGTAGGGCGCGCCCCCACCCCCGTGGACAGGTGGAGGCCCCCCTGACGTGGATCTTCCTTCCAGTATTTTTTATATATTCTAAAATAATTCTCCGTTGATTTTCAGTTCATTCCGATAACTTTTATTTCTGCACAAAAATAACACCATGGCAATTCTGCTGAAAACAACGTCAGTCCGGGTTAGTTCCATTCAAACCATGCAAGTTAGAGTCCAAAACAAGGGCAGAAGTGTTTGGAAAAGTAGATACGCCGGAGACGTATCAACTCCCCCAAGCTTAAACCTTTGCTTGTCCTCAAGCAATTCAGTTGATAAACTAAAAGTGATAAATAAAAACTTTTACAAACTCTGTTTGCTCTTGGTGTTGTATATATGTAAAGCCAGCATTCAAGTTTTCAGCAAAGATTATGAACTAACCATATTCACAATAACATTTAGGTCTCATGTTTACTCATATCAATGACATAATCAACTAGCGAGCACTAATAATAAATCTCGGATGACAACACTTCCTCAAAACAATCATGATATGATATAACAGGATTGGATCTCGCTAGCCCTTTCTGAGACCACAAAACATAAATGCAGAGTACCTTTAAAGATCAAGGACTGACTAGACATTGTAATTCATGGTAAAAGAGATCCAGTCAAGTCATACTCAATGTAAACTAACAGTAATGGATGCAAATGACAGCGGTGCTCTCCAACTGGTGCTTTTAATAAGAGTATGATGACTCAGCATAAAAGTAAATAGATAGGCCCTTCGCAGAGGGAAGCACGGATTTGTAGAGGTTCCAGAGCTCGATTTTGAAATAGATATGAATACGTTTTTGAGCGGTATACTTCCATTGTCAACATAACAACCAAGAGATGGCGATATCTTCCATGCTACACACATTATAGGCGGTTCCCAAAAAGAATGGTAAAGTTTATACCCCCGTCCACCAACAAGCATCAATCCATGGGTTGCTCGAAACAACGAGTGCCTCCAACTAACAACAATCCCTGGGGAGTTTTGTTTGCAGTTATTTTGATTTGATTTGCATAAAGCATGGGACTAGGCATCCCAGTGACCAGCCATTTTCTCGTGAGTGAGGAGCGGAGTCCACTCCTCTTGAGAATAACCCGCCTAACATGGAAGATACAGACAACCCTAGTTGATACATGAGCTATTCGAGCATACAAAACATAATGTTTATTTGAAGGTTTAGAGTTTGGCACATACACATTTACTTGGAACGGCAGGTAGATACCATATATAGGTAGGTATGGTGGACTCATATGGAACAACTTTGGGGTTTATGGGATTGGATGCACAAGCAGTATTCCCGCTTAGTACAAGTGAAGGCTAGCAAAAGACTGGGAACCGACCAACTAGAGAGCGACAACAGTCATGAACATGCATTAAAATTAATCAACGCCGAATGCAAGCATGAGTAGGATATAATGCACCATGAACATAAATATCGTAGAGGCTATGTTGGTTTTGTTTCAACTACATGCGTGAACATGTGCCAAGTCAAGCCACTCAAATCGTTCAAAAGAGGATACCACCCTATCATACCACATCACAACCATTTTAATAGCATGTTGGCACGCAAGGTAAACCATTATAAGCTCCTAGCTAATTAAGCATGGCATAAGCAACTATAATCTCTAATTGTCATTGCAAACATGTTTATTCATAATAGGCTGAATCAGGAATGATGAACTAATCATATTTACAAAAACAAGAGAGGTCGAGTTCATACCAGCTTTTCTCATCTCAATCAGTCCATCATATATCGTCATTATTGCCTTTCACTTGCACGGCCGAATTGTGTGGATAATAATAATAGTGCACGTGCATTGGACTAAGCTGGAATTTGCAAGCATTCAATTCAAGAGAGAAGACAAGGTAATATGGGATCTTTGTCAGATCAACGATAATGCATATAAGAGCCACTTTAACATTTTAATTATGGTCTTCTCCTCTCGACCCCCAATGAACAAGAAAAGAAATAAAACTATTTACATGGGAAAGCTCCCAACAAGCAAAAGAAGAATGAGAAATCTTTTTGGGTTTTCTTTTTAATTATTACTACTACACCATGAAAAGTAAACTAACTAAAAGCTACAACTAATTTTTTTTGTTTTTCTTAAGGTTTATTAAACACACAAGAAGAAAGCATAAAAAGGAAAATAAACTAGCATGGATGATACAGTGAAAAAGTATGAGCACCGACAGCTAGCAATGAGTGTGTGAACATGAATGTAATGTCGGTGAGAAATACATAATCTCCCAAGCTTAGGCTTTTGGCCTAAGTTGGTCTATGGCCACGGCTGGCCTGGCGGATATCCAAAGTAATAGTTGGGGTCATACTGTGAAGAAGCCTCGGATTGCCACTGGTTGGCAATCGCCTCCGGATCCCACTGGGAATCAGACTGTCGTGGAGGATCAAATTGTGGTTTCGGTTCCGGCTCTGGCTCTGTAGCTGATGTAGGGTTCCGGTAGGCGTGAATGGCCTCCAACGGAACAAGGTACTTGCCTGCAGATAGATCAAACAAGGAAGGAGCAGGCAAGGTAATAGTCTCAGGATGATTTTTACCAAATATTAATTTGTACTTAAGCGCCTTTTCCCTATTCTCAACAATAAAATAATGTGCTACCATACTCTTATAATCTAGATAAACAAGAGGCATCAACTTCTCTTCCTTCTCATAATGCCTAATAGGTATGTTAATGTGTGTAGCGAGGCGCGAGGGGAAGATGCCTCCAAGGACGGGGCCCTTAGTACGGTTAAGCTTTAACTGCTTTGCAACAATAGCGCCCATACTGAATGTGTCATCACGAAATAAGGCATGGCACAAAATAACAATATTAGGGGCACTCAGGTTTCCACAGTTTCCGCGCCCAATTAAGCATCTACTAGCAAATATAGCAAAGTAACGTAGAACAGGAAAGTGTATGCTAGTAATTCGTGCGTTGAAAACCTTCCTCGTTTCCCCTACAGTAATGGTATCAATAATCCCATCCACATCGTCACGATGTGGTTCCTCTACGCTGCCCTCGTAAGGGATCAAACAGACTCGACAAAAATCATGAAGTGACATCTCCTTATGCTCCTCATATAAATAAAATTCCACCGTAGGTGGTGAGCTCCTAGCATGGAAATGAAAGTTTTGCAGAAAGATATTGGTGAGTAAGAGATACTGTTTGCGTTGGTCATGGAGGAAGGCGGTGAGGCTTGCATTCTCAGCCAATTCATAGAAATCATCATAAATCCCGGCTGCTCTCAAGAAATCATCACAAGGCCATTCACATGGCCGAACCTTCGCGGTGCGAGGAAGGTTATATTTGGGCCTCTTATCCTCCTCACTTTGCTTATCATTCGAGCTTCGGCTCGATGAGCCCCTCAAAAATCTCATCATCTTTTTCTGAAAATTTCTGAAATTTTAAGTAACTTCAAAATAAAAGTGAACCAAACTCAACAAAATTGATATCAACTACTCCCATAAGTTCCTAAAGGATATATCATGCATTAAAACTACTTTTGACTATATAAATTTGACATGCAAGCTCAAGAACAGGGTCACCTAAGTAGCAAAAATATGCAATGAATAAAGCACTAGAACAAAAACTAATTGGGCCATTGGAGGAGTCACATACCAAAGAACAATCCCCCAAAGCAGTTTTTTGAATGGAGCTTTGAGCAAGGAGATCGAAAATGGCAGCAAAATGACCTTGGACTCAGGTTTGAGCTACTTGGTGATGTTTGTTGGAGGAAGAAGGAGTGGGTGGTAGCTAGAATAAGTGGAGGGGAGCCACCGTGGGCCCACGAGGTAGGGGGCGCGCCCTCCACCCTCGTGGCCAGGTGCTTGCTCCCCCTGCCGTGTTTTCAGTGCCAAATATTCTCAAATATTCCAGAAAAATCATATTTAAATTTCAGGGCATTTGGAGAACTTTTATTTCCGGGGTATTTTTTTATTACACGGATAATTCAGAAAACAGACATAAATTACTATTTTTGCTTTATTTAATATAAATAACAAAAAGTAAAAAGAGGGCACAGAGAGTTGTGTTTTCTAAATTCATCCATCTCATGCTCATCAAAAGGAATCCACTAACAAGGTTGATCAGGTCTTGTTAACAAACTCATTCCGAATAACATGGAACGGGAGAATTTTCGAATAACACTAGGATACCTCAATGGGGATATGCACATCCCCAACAATAAGAATATCATATTTCTTCTTGACAGTAGGAAGAGGAAATTCAAAACCTCCAATAGTAATTGTTGAAATTTTTCCAATAGAATTGATACTGTGGACTTGAGGTTGTTTCCTCGGAAAGTGTATCGTATGCTCATTACCATTAACATGAAAAGTGACATTGCCTTTGGTGCAATCAATAATAGCCCCTGCAGTATTCAAAAAGGGTCTTCCAAGAATAATAGACATACTATCGTCCTCGGGAATATCAAGAATAACAAAGTCTGTTAAAATAGTAATGTTTGCAACACAACAGGCACATGCTCACAAATACCGACAGGTATAGCAGTTGATTTATCAGCCATTTGCAAAGATATTTCAGTAGGTGTCAACTTATTCAAATCAAGTCTACGATATAAAGAGAGAGGCATAACACTAACACTGGCTCCAAGATCACATAAAGCAGTTTTAACATAGTTTCTTTTAATGGAGCATGGTATAGTTGGTACTCCGGAATCTCCTAGTTTCTTAGGTATTCCACCCTTAAAAGTGTAATTAGCAAGCATGGTGGAAATTTTAGCTTCCGGTATCTTTCTTTTATTTGTAACAATTTCTTTCATATACTGAGCATAAGGATTCATTTTGAGCTTATCAGTCAAACGCATACGCAAAAAGATAGGTCTAATCATTTCAGCAAAGCGCTCAAAATCCTCATCATCCTTTTTCTTGGATGGTTTAGGAGGAAAATGCATGGTTTTCTGAACCCATGGTTCTCTTTCTTTACCGTGCTTCCTAGCAACAAAGTCTCTCTTATCATAACGTTGATTCTTTGATTGTGGGTTATCAAGATCAACAGCAGGTTCAATCTCTACTTCATTGTCGTTACTAGGTTGAGCATCAACATGAACATCATTATTAACATTATCACTAGGTTCATGCTCATTACCAGATTGTGTTTCAGCATCAGAAATAGAAATATCAGGGATTCTCAGGTGTGCCATCAACAGGTTCACTAGAAGCATGCAAAGTCCTATCATTTTTCTTTTTCTTCCTTTTAGAAGGACCAGGTGCATCAATATTAGTTCTCTTAGAATCTTGATCAATTCTCTTAGGATGGCCCTCGGGATATAAAGGTTCCTCAGTCATTTTACCACCTCTAGTCATAACTCTAACAACATTGTCATTCTTCTTACTATTTAATTCATTGATCAAATCATTCTGAGCTTTAAGTACTTGTTCTACTTGAGTGGTAACCATAGAAGCATGTTTACTAATAAGTTTAAGTTCACCTTTAACATTAGCCATATAATCACCCAAGTATTCAAGCATATCAGCATTGTGTTTTAGTTCTCTACCAAAATAAGCATTGAAGTTTTCTTGTTTGACCATAAAGTCATCAAACTCATCCAAGCATGGGCTAGCAAACTTAGTAAATGGGATTTCAGCTTTATCATATCTATAGAGAGAATTTTCCTTTACTACCTATGTTGGGTTATCAAGACCATGTACTTCTTCAATAGGCGGTAAATTAAGACCATGTATTTCTTCAATAGGAGGTAAATTCTTAACATCTTCAGCTTTAATACCTTTTTCTTTCATAGTTTTCTTTGCCTCTTGCATGTCTTCAGGACTGAGAAATAGAATACCCCTTTTCTTCGGAGTTGGCTTAGGAGTTGGTTCAGGAATTGGATCAGGGAGTGTCCAATTATTTTCATTAATCAACATATTATTCAATAGAATTTCAGCTTCATCTGGTGTTCTTTCCCTGAAAACACAACCAGCACAACTATCCAGGTGGTCTCTGGAAGCATCGGTTAGTCCATTATAAAAGATATCAAGTATTTCATTTTTCTTAAGAGGATGATCAGGCAAAGCATTAAGTAATTGGAGAAGCCTCCCCCAATCTTGTGGGAGACTCTCTTCTTTAATTTGCACAAAATTATATATTTCACTTAAAGCGGCTTGTTTCTTATGAGCGGGGAAGTATTTAGCAGGGAAGTAATAAATCATATCCTGGGGACTACGCACACAACCAGGATCAAGATAATTAAACCATATCTTAGCATCACCCTTTAATGATAACGGAAATAATTTAAGGATATAATAATAGCGAGTTTTCTCATCATTAGTGAACAGGGTAGCTATATTATTTAATTTAGTAAGATGTGCCACAACAGTTTCAGATTCATAGCCATAGAAAGGATCAGATTCAACCAAAGTAATTATATTAGGGTCGACAGAGAAATCATAATCCTTATCAGTAATAAAGATAGGTGAAGTAGCATAAGCAGGATCATATTTCATTCTAACATTCAGAGATTTTTCTTTAAGCTTACCTAATAATTTCGTAAGATCACTTCTATCATTGCAAGCAATAAAGTCTCTAGCAGTTTCTTCATCCATAACATAACCCTCAGGAACAACATGCAATTCATATCTAGGGGGAGAATCTTCATCATCACTTTCATCAATATTATCAGTTTCAATAATTTCATTCTCTCTAGCCCTAGCAAGTTGTTCATCAAGAAATTCACCAAGTGGCATAGTAGTATCAAGCATAGAAGTAGTTTCATCATAAGTATCATGCATAGCAGAAGTGGCATCATCAATAACATGCGACATATCAGAAATAATAGCAGAAGCAGGTTTAGGTGTCGCAAGCTTACTCAAAACAGAAGGTGAATCAAGTGCAGAGCTAGATGGCAGTTCCTTACCTCCCCTCGTAGTTGAGGGATAAACCTTGGTTCTTGGATCTTTCAAGTTCTTCATAATGATAACCAGATATAAATCCCAAGTGACTCAAAGAATAGAGCTATGCTCCCCGGCAACGGCACCAGAAAATAGTCTTGAGAACCCACAAGTATAGGGGATCGCAACAGTTCTCGAGGGTAGATTATTCAACCCAAATTTATTGTTTCGACACAAGGGGAGCCAAAGAATATTCTCAAGTATTAGCAGTTGAGTTGTCAATTCAACCACACCTAGAAACTTAATATCTGCAGCAAAGTGTTTAGTAGCAAAGTAATATGATAGTAGTGGTAACGGTGGTAAAAGGTAACGGTAGCAAAAGTAATATTTTTGGTGTTTTTTAGTGATGATAACAATAGCAAGGGAAAAGTAAATAAGCGAAGAACAATAAATGGAAAGCTCGTAGGCAATGGATCGGTGATAGAGAACTATGCCGGATGTGATTCATCATGTAACAGTCATAACCTAGGGTGACACAGAACTAGCTCCAGTTCATCAATGTAATGTAGGCATGTATTCCGAATATAGTCATACGTGCTTATGGAAAAGAACTTGCATGGCATCTTTTGTCCTACCCTCCCATGACAGCGGGGTCCTATTGGAAACTAAGGGATATTAAGGACCCCTTTTAATAGAGTACTGGACCAAAGCATTAACACATGGTGAATACATGAACTCCTCAAACTACGGTTGAGGGAGTCCGGGATTAGGGGTCTCCGGACAGCCGGACTATATCCTTTGGACGGACTGTTGGACTATGAAGATACAAGATTGAAGACTTCGTCTCGTGTCCAGATGGGACTCTACTTGGTGTGGAAGGCAAGCTAGGCAATACGGATATGTATATCTCCTCCTTTGTAACCGACCTTGTGTAACCCTAGCCCCCTCCGGTGTCTATATAAACCGGAGGGTTTTAGTCCGTAGAAAGACAGACAATCATACCGTAGGCTAGCTTCTAGGGTTTAGCCTCTCCGATCTCGTGGTAGATCAACTCTTGTAATACTCATATCATCAAGAATAAATCAAGCAGGACGTAGGGTTTTACCTCCATCAAGAGGGCCTGAACCTGGGTAAAACATTGTGTTCCCTGCCTCCTATTACCATTCGCCTTAGACGCACAGTTCGGGACCCCCTACCCGAGATCTGCCGGTTTTGACACCGACATTGGTGCTTTCATTGAGAGTTCCTCTGTGTCGTCGCCGTTAGGCTTGATGGCCCCTATGATCATCGATAGCGATGTAGTCCAGGGTGAGACTTTTTTCCCCGGACAGATCTTTGTGTTCGGCGGCTTCGCACTGCGGGCCGACTCGCTTGGCCATCTGGAGCAGATCGAAAGTTACGCCCCAGGCCACCAGGTCAGGTTTGGAAGCTTAAACTACACGGCTGATATCCGCGGAGACTTGATCTTCGACGAATTCGAGCCTCTGCCTTGTGCGTCACACGGTCACGATGAGTACGATTCAGCTCTACCATCGGATAGTGCTCAGGAGATCGCACCGGCAGCCGCTCCGACCCTCAATTCGGAGCCAGTTGCGCCGTCCATGGACGGGTGGATGGACCCCGCCACAGAGGCCTTATCCTCAGCGGCGATCGATCCGAACATCGACCTTACCCTGCATGAGAGCCGTGTTGTCAAACTGCCGGATCCTTCTCCCGCCACGGACTCCGAACCGCCTGCGCCCGTTCCTAGCGAATCCGATTGGGCGCCGATCATGGAGTTTACCTCCATGGATGTTTTTCAGCACTCGCCCTTTGGCGACATACTAAACTCATTAAGGTCTCTCTCCTTATCCGGAGAGTCCTAGCCAAACTATGTCCGGCAGGATTGGGATGCGGATGATGAAGAAATTCGCCGCCCACCCACAACCCACTTAGTGGCCACTGTTGACGATTTAACCGACATGCTCGACTTCGACTCCGAAGACATCGATGGTATGGATGACGATGCAGGAGATGAACGGGAACCACTGCCCACAGGGCACCAGACGCCCACTTCATCACATGACGTATACATGGTGGACACACCAATAGAAAACGACGACAAGGAACGAAAGGCCGCAACGAAGGGTTGTCCCCTCGAGAAGCAGTCAAAGTGGCGGCGTAAGAGCCACCCCAAATCCCGCCTCGGCAGAAACAACGATCATATAGACCCAGCGTCAGAGCAGGGTGAACAATCGCCGGACCACGGCAATACGGAGAATCAAACGGAACAACCCGACTCTGTCAAAGATAATAATTCGGACGACATCACACCGGACAGACACCCGGAGCAACAAAATGCCCATCAAAGGCTTGTTCCCACCGCGAGGAGTCTAAAAAAGCAGAAGCAAAGGCTCAAGGATGCGCAAGACACACTCAGAATCAGATGGAGTAAAGTACTCAACACAGCGGCGAAGTACGGCGATAATCGCCACACCAAGAGCTACCCAAAGCGGAAGTTGCTACCTGAATTTGATGAGGAGGCCTTAGATCCCCCGCAACCAAAAATTAAAATGGCCATCCGGCCGGATAGACGACCTCACGGCCAACATAGAGCGGCGAACAACGCCGCACATAAGCCAATACACGATCCACGCGAGGGCTCGCATCAAAAGGACAGTGCAACCAGATCCATCTATGGACCACGCAAGCGCGCTCTAGCATATGATGCAACACAACAAACATCAGAACACCATGGTACACCCAGATACAGGGGTGCTGCACACCCCCTATGTTTCACCGATGAGGTGCTGGACCATGAATTTCCAGAGGGATTCAAACCTGTAAACATAGAGGCATACGACGGAACAACAGACCTTGGGGTCTGGATTGAGGACTATATCCTCCATATACATATGGCTCGAGGAGATGATCTCCACGCCATCAAGTACTTACCCCTCAAGCTCAAAGGGCCAGCTCGACACTGGCTTAAAAGCCTCCCCGAAAGCTCCATTAGAAGCTGGGAAGAGCTCGAAGACGCTTTTCAGGCGAATTTTCAAGGGACTTATGTGCGACCTCCGGATGCGGACGATTTGAGTCACATAACTCAACAGCCCGGAGAGTCAGCCCGAAAGCTTTGGAATAGGTTTCTTACTAAAAAGAACCAAATAGTCGACTGTCCGGACGCCGAAGCCTTGGCAGCCTTTAAGCACAGCGTCCGAGATGAATGGCTTGCCAGACACCTCGGCCAAGAAAAGCCGAGAACAATGGCAGCATTAACAAGCCTCATGACCCGCTTTTGCGCGGGCGAGGACACCTGGCTAGCCCAATGCAGCACCAGCGACCCAAGTACATCCGAAGTTAGAGACGGAAACGGGAAATCACGACGCAACAAAAATAATAAGCGCTGGAATAAAGAAGACAGCCCGAAGAGCATGGCGGTAAACGCCGGATTCAGAAGCTCTCGGCCAGGTCAGCAAAAGCCGCCCTCTAAAGGTGCCAGAGATGAACTGTCCAGCTTAAACAAAATTCTGGACCAAATATGTCAGATCCATAGCACCCCCGATAAACCTGCAAATCATACCCACAGAGAATGTTGGGTCTTCAAGCAGTGCGGCAAGCTCAACATCGAACATAAGGGGCAGGATACACCAAGCGAAGATGAGGATGAGCCTCACAAGCAAAACACTGGGGAATAGAAGAAATTTCCACCAGAAGTCAAAACAGTAAACGTGTTTCACGTGATAAAGGGGAGAAGCAAAGCGGCACTCCCAGATAAACACGCCCAAGGGCCTATCACCGCGGAGTTCTGTCACTGGCCGTTTCAACCAATCACCTTCAACCATCAGGATTACTCAGCAAGTATCCGGAGCGCAGGATGGGCTGCGTTGGTATTAGATCCAATAATTGACGAATACCACTTCACACGAGTCCTGATGGACGGCGGTAGCAGCTTAAACCTGATATATCAGGACTCAATCTGCAAAATGGGGATAGACCCAACGAAAATTTGCCACAGCAATACTACCTTTAGAGGAGTAATGCCGGGCCCAGGGGCTCATTGCACGGGCTCCCTGCTACTAGAGGTTATATTCGGCTTCCCCGACAACTTCCATAGCGAAAATTTAACCTTCCACATTGCTCCGTTCCAAAGTGGCTATCAAGCACTACTTGGACGCGAAACTTTCGCTCGCTTTAACGCAATACCACACTACGCTCCCCTCACACTTAAGATGCCCGGTCCACGTTGCGTCATTACAGTAAATGGAAATATCGAGCGATCCCTGCGCGCCGAAGAGAGTGCGGCCGCCTTGGCAGCCGCACACTAAAACGGCCTCACCAACTAAAGCATTCGAGGTCGTCAAGACCACGGACACGGTTAGACGAGTCCGGCACAGCTATATGTAATTCATACAGGTTTGATGACCACACCCCTATTACAAATACAAGGGGCTCAACGCGCACATACAAGTGGCAATTTTTACTCATCTTGAATTATACATGGTTTCTTTAAACCTACCTTTTTGCACGACAACTTTTCACCTAAGTTCCTCTCTTTTACAGATGACCATTGTGCTACACCCGTCCAGGATACGGCACAACGGAGACACAGGCGCGGACGTGCAGCAGGGACCCATTCAAAGGATTCTTTTTAGATTAAGACCCTGCATCAACCTTTTTTACTGTCTCTTGCTGATACACATCCCTCGGATTCTCAGTACAATTGAGAAGGATGCTGAAGTCTTGGCATGTGGCCATGCCAGAACAATGCACGTACCTGGACACCAGGGGCTTCTTACAAAGGGTACTGTTTAGGCCCGGTTTACACCATAAAGACCGAATACCTTAGGGAGTGTTCGACGTCGCGAGTTTGGCCTTATATGCATCAGCTCCGAATCATGTCTTTGGTCAAATGTTGGGTTTGCCCGGCTCCTGTGTTTTGCTGCCTTACGTTCTGCTCTATCGGCTAAGGCGGCACCAGGAGAACTACTGCGATTGTGCCATGGTTCATCCGGACGAGCACCTCAGTAGAGAAAGCCGAAAACTGACTGTCATGATATAGCGCGAGACTGGTCAACCACTCGATGACCTATCAGAATCTTAGAATTCCTCCGCCTTAACAAAGGGCCGTTTCCCGGCCAGGCATGTACGCACCCCGAATGCGGGTGAGTGCGGAGCCACTAGGGGCTATATAGTAGCCCCACTGTCAAACTCCTACGGCTAAGTGAAAGTGTTAAAGCATTATAGTCCGGTTGCCTAGTTCGCTGCGCTATCACCTCCTTATTAGGACCAAGATGTTGGATTAAGTGTGAATACGCGTCTTCTGCGAACACCCCCGCATTATATGCGTTGGGGCTGAAGCCGACGACTGCAATCTTTCAGGTTATATACATGTATACATAAACGGCCACACATGAGGCATCACAATACTTTCGGGCACAAGTATAAATACATCCTTGATAGATTCAATAAAACATTGTTTTTACAATGGGAATACATGTCACTCAAACATAATATTCTTCGAGCACTGGGCCTCTATCAAACGAGCACCCTCAAGAACTTCTTCAAAATAGTGCTCGACAGCCACTCGGCCTATGGCCGAACCCTGCGCCGCAACAGTGGTAGCATCCATCTCCACCCAGTATGCTTTGACACGGGCAAGGGCCATCCGCGAGCCTTCTATGCACGCCGACCTCTTCATCGCATTGATGCGCGGCACCGCACCAAGGAACTACTGCACTAAGCTGAAATAGCTGTTCGGCTTCGGCTTTTCCGGCCACAGATGATCTACGACGGACCACATGGCGAGTTCGGACAATCTATTGAGTTCGGCCCATTCGGCAAGATGATCAGTTAGTGGAAGCGGACGCTCTGGAACGTTAAACTGCGACCAGAATAGCTTGTCCACTTCACGATCTGTTTGATCTCGGAAGTATTCGGCCGCATCGACAGCACTCGCCGTCAAATCCAGATATGCGTCTGCCGAACTTCACAGCCGATCTAGAGGGGCATACCGCGGATCTCCGAACTTCCTCCGCAGCAAAAAGGGCTTCCCAGCCACAATATCACCAGCTTCACGCAGCTCTTCCTTCTTTGCCCTCATGGCAAAACGGGTGTCTTTGGCCGCCATCGTGGCCTTTTTGAGGTCCGTCGCCTTCGCTCGGTTCTCTTCTTCAAGGAACTGGCAACGGTCGGCAGTGTCTTTTAACTTTACAGCCATCTTGGCCATCTTCTCTTTGCTCTCGCAATGCGCGGCCTTCTCGGCTCTTAACTCTTAGGCCGCCTTCAAAGAAGCCGCATTACTACTCCTCGCTTGTTCTTTGGCTCGGGCAAGTTCCGCCCGAAGGGTCTCCACGGTGGCAGCTCCATCTGCAGTCAACACATATTAAAGATACTGGCATCACGCTGCTCTTACTATGTGACATTCACCAGAAAACATCACTTACCCTGTGCCTCGTTAAGCCGCTTGTTAACAAGCTCGATGTCGGCATCCGCCGCATCCAGTTGCCACTTTAGTTCGGCAAACTCATCAGTCCGGCTAGCCACCAGAGCTTCCACCACCTACACATCTAAGCAGTCTGGTTATTACATTGGACTACGATCCTCTGTTTGCCGCCGCTCTCGGCAACAACCAGAGTCTCAGGGGCTACTATCTACACAGGGCACACCTAAAAATGTGCGGTACTATCACAAATGTATATCATTTTATGTACCTCAAAGCCCGTCAATAGACTCATAAAGGCGTCATGCAACCCGCTTTCGGTGGATGAAATCCTTTCCATCACTGTACCCATCAACGTACAGTGTTCTTCCGAGATGGTCGCTCGCTTTAGCAGATCCCTTAGTGCGTCCGACTGCTTACCAGACGGCGCCGGACTCCTTTGTTTAATATATTCAAGAGCTGGATGCTGAGGACTTCGGGTGACTATAGGATTATCTTCTGGCCTCGCCGGATTCGGAGAGGCCCTCCGTGACGACACTTCAAGGTCGCCCGCTTCTTGAGCGGGGGAGTCCGGGGGAGGCGTTTCGCTCTCCATCATCTCCGGAAGAAGGTCCCCTGAAGACGAGCTCTGTTGAGAATGGCTAAGATCCGAACTGCAAGATAAACACTTCGTTTATTTTCCTCGGAAGTAAGGTAGAATATCTTTACTATTAAGTATTTTTTGATCACTTACGGCTCGTTAGAGGGCTGATCCCCGCACGGACTTTGTACGGCAAGAGCACCCCCCAAGGCAGGACCCTCTGCTGGAGACTCCTTCTCCCATTTGGAAACCTTGGTTTCCGGATCTCCAGAAGCAGTCCTCTTCCTTCCCCAGAGCGATAGAAGGTCAGAATCTTCCCCTTGGTTACCCTCCCTCATGGGGACGCTCATTCCCTCGATTGGAATTGGCGGCGATGGGGGGCCTCTTTCGCCCTCATTATTCCCCCCTTTATCTTCCTTTGAGGGCTCCGGGCAAGGTGCTAGCTCGAGCATCTTTTCCAGTACCAGATTGTCCAAACCCTCAGGAAGGGGGGCCGAACACCGAATCATCTTCGCCTTTGTTAGCCAGTCCTGGTCAAAGAGCGATTTCTCAGAATGACGTCATGATAAATGAAAGACGGTGTGTTCGGCTAGAGGATTACTTACTTGGTCGGCGGTACAGTTGCTGCTCAGGCCCACGTCCTCGGTAGTATCTGGACACTCTATTTGGGATCCGAAGAATGATTTATACATCTCCTCGGGCGTCAGGCCGAGGAAATTCTGAATAGTGTGTGGTCCTTCTAGGTTGAAATCCCACATGCAGAGGGGCCGGCGTTTGCATGGCTGGACTCGACGAACCAACATGACTTGCACTACCATAACCAAACTAAAATCTCCCTCGAAGAGATCTCGGATGCGGCTCTGTAATATGGGCACATCCTTGGCTGGACCCCAGCTCAGCCCCCTGCTAATCCATGACATCAGTTGTGGTGGAGGGCCCGAGCGAAAGGCGGGGGAAGCTACCCACTTGGCACTTATGGGAGCGGTGATGTAGAACCACTCCCGTTGCCATAATCCAGACACCTCTGGAAAGGAACCTTTTGGCCATGGAGCTCCTGCAATCTTGCTTATTAATTCGCCTCCGCACGCTGCATACTGCCGCTCGACCGTCTTCAGCTTCACATCAAAGGTCTTGAGCCACAGGCCGAAGTGAGGGGTAATGCGGAGGAAGGCCTCACATACGACAATAAATGCCGAGATGTGGAGAAAGGAATCCGGGGCTAGATCGTGGAAATCAAGCCCGTAATAGAACATCAAACCCCTTACGAAGGGATCCAGAGTGAGGCCTAGTCCTCGGACGAAGTGGGAGATGAACACGACGTCTTCGTTGGGTTCAGGAGTAGGGACGACCTGCCCTCGGGCGGGTAGCCGATGTGAGACTTCGGCGGTCAGGTATCTTGCCTCCCTCAACTTCTTGATATCCTCTTCCGTGACAAAGGAGGGCATCCACTGACCCTGGAGGCTGGATCCAGACATGATTGAAGATCCGAAGCACCTGACCTAGGCTTTGAGTGTTAGAACTCGAGGCGGGGGAGGGATTCGATTGAGCACGGGATGAAAAAAGTAAAAGCCTTGGCCCTTTATAAAGAGGGTGAATATCAAGCGTCCTCCTCGTGGCCGTTTGGGACTTACCTAAAATCTAGGAGTCCTAGGCATGGTTGGGTTACCCACGCCCGTATTGATGATAATCCCGTAATAAGGGGAACACGATCTCTACTTTGACAAGACGTGTCAAGAAACTGCCTCGCGTTATGTGCAGGGCTAGTTAAAGAAAAACGGTTCGAATAATCGCCGAGCCATGGCATGATGTCATGTTGCCAAAACATGTCAGCAAATTAGATTTGTGGAAATATTATTCTCTCTACAGAGGTATGTGGAACTTATTTTGTAGGGTCGGACACTATCCTTTTATTTGAACTCTTTGGTGGTATATCCGGAGGAGGAACCCGCCTTGCAATGCCGAAGACAACATTGCGCGCCGGACTCGTTGTCATTGAAGCCTGGTTCAGGGGCTACCGAGGGAGTCCGGGATTAGGGGTCTCCGGACAGCCGGACTATATCCTTTGGCCGGACTGTTGGACTGTGAAGATACAAGATTGAAGACTTCGTCTCGTGTCCGGATGGAACTCTACTTGGCGTGGAAGGCAAGCTAGGCAATACGGATATGTATATCTCCTCCTTTGTAACCGACCTTGGGTAACCCTAGCCCCCTCCGGTGTCTATATAAATCGGAGGGTTTTAGTCTGTACAAAGACAAACAATCATACCGTAGGCTAGCTTCTAGGGTTTAGCCTCTCCGATCTCGTGGTAGATCAACTCTTGTAATACTCATATCATCAAGAATAAATCAAGCAGGACGTAGGGTTTTACCTCCATCAAGAGGGCCCGAACCTGGGTAAAACATCGTGTTCCCTGCCTCCTGTTACCATCCGCCTTAGACGCACAGTTCGGGACTCCCTACCCGAGATCCGCCGGTTTTGACACCGACAACGTTCATCACCGGGAGTGGTCCCGATTATTGTCACTTCGGGGTTGCCGGATCATAATGCATAGTAGGTGATAATAGAATTGCAAGATAGGATCAAGAACTCTCATATATTGATGTAAACATAATAGGTTCAGATCTGAAATCATGGCACTCGGGTCCTAGTGACAAGCATTAAGCATGGCAAAGTCATAGCAGCATCAATCTCAGAACGTAGTGGGTACTAGGGATCAAACCCTAACAAAACTAACTCAATTACATGATAAATCTCATCCAACCCATCACCGTCCAGCAAGCTTACGATGGAATTACTCATGCACGGCGGTGAGCATCATGAAATTGGTGATGGAGGAAGGTTGATGATGATGATGACGACAGATTCCCCTCTCCGGAGCCCCGAATGGGCTTCGGATCAGCCCTCCCGAGAGAGTTTAGGGCTTGGCGGTGGCTCCGTATCGTAAAACGCGATGAATCCTTCTCCCTGGTTTTTTCTCCCCGAAAGTGAATATATGGAGTCAGGGTTGTGGTCGGTGGAGCGTCAGGGGGCCCATGAGGCAGGGGCGCACCCAGGGGGTAGGGCACGCCCCCCACCCTCATGGACAGGTGGAGGCCCCCCTGACGTGGATCTTCCTTCCAGTATTTTTTATATATTCCAAAATAATTCTCCGTTGATTTCCAGTACTTTTATTTCTGCACAAACACTACAAGAAATATGTCAACTTGTGACCTTCTGTTAGTGACCCTGGAAGAATTGGTCATAGATCTATGACCATTTCAGACCAATTGGTCAAAAGTTGTTCGGGGGCTCCAAAACCTAAACTATAACGACCATTTTGGTCAGAAAGGTCGTAATTTCCTTTCACGAAATGGTCATAAAGCAGATAGCACTGGTCTACTGCCTTATTTCTAGCTGATCATGACCAATATAGATGGTCATAACCTTGTAAATTGTGGTGGGTTTCTATGACTAGGCGCCACCTCATCAGTTTTGCCTATGTGTCATGTCCATGTGGCAGTTTTTGCCCTAGGTTGTGAAGCAACCTATATTTCTGTCATTCCCAAAATTCCCAAAAAAATCTCATAAATTCTTTGGGTCATATCTTCATCAAATATGTAAAAATCCTTCCTTGCATAGTTCAAAACTAATTCAACAATATTCATTTTCCTATTCTGTTCACGATAGCACTTTATGAAGGAAGTGCTATTTATATATTCTTGATTGCCCTCGGAATTTTTGGGCACTCTTTCCTATCCAAATCATTACCGCATGACAAAATTCAGCTCCACTTGCCTAGCAAATCTTCCTCGGCAAATTTCCAAAGTTTTTGTCCACCTAGAAGCATTGTGAAGGAAGTACCTTTTTTTATATATCGAAATGACATGAAATTTATACAGTTCCTTCATATGCCCAAATTATCACCCTCCTCCAAATTGCAGCTCAGTCAAATCATCTATTTGAGCCCAGGTTCAATTTATATTTTATGGCCAAATTGGCACGTTGCAAAGCAAGTGTTATCTAGACCCCTCCTATTACCCTCAAACTTTTCGGGCACTCTTCCATACCCAAATCATTGCCACATGATAATATTCAGCTCAATTTTCCTAGTAAATCTTTCTCAGGAAATTTTCAAAGTTTCTACCTTGAGAGAAGATTTGTGAAGTAAGTACTAGCTTGGCTTACCCAAATGATCTAAAAATTTACCAGCGCAGGACCATACCTATGTAACTTACCTACACCAATTTTTAGCTCATTTCATTCATCCAATCTCTCGCACTAGTTTTCCCAAGTTTCTGTCCATAGAAGAGCATTTTGAAGGAAGTACTACTTTGGCATGTCCAAATGGTATCAATTTTCTACAATGCTTTCCTATGCCCAGATAACCATCCTCCACCTAATGCCAGCTCAATCCGTTCATTATTTTGAGCCGATCTTCAACATTCGTAGTTATGTCCAGTGTGGTAGTTCGCAAAGAAAGTACCACCTATGCTCCTCCTTTTGAGCTGAAAATTTGTGAAGACGGTCTTCTTAGTAACTGATCATCCTCAGCCAAAACTCACGCCCATTAGCCATGTACATTTCCCGTACCGCTAATCAAACACTTGGCTGTTAATTCATGTTTGAGCATCGATCGGTCTCCTCGTGAGAATCTTATGTTGTAATTTTCTTCCTAGCACCAACCTGGGGAGTGCCCAACCCACTAACATGCCTAGGCCGCGCAGAACACATGGCAACGTCACGGTCACGCGGTGACCACGCGACGGGCAAGCGAGTTTACGCGCTCTAGAGTTGGGGCCCTCGGCCGCCGCCGAAACCTCGACATATCGCCACCAAACCAAGTATTTATGATTAAATAGGTCCTTATGTAACTAGAAATGATTTTTGGAAGACATAAATAGCAAACTATGAGGCAGCTGCAGTTCAAATTTGACCCGCTTCCAACTGAATCGGCGGAAATTTGTCTTTTTCACGAGAGGTGGATCAATTTTTTTTACACCCAACCATTTTGTCAATTGTGCATTAAATATGGCCTAGTATTTTATAAAAATGATTTGGTCCAATTTTGCAACAATTATTTGGTAGTTTCTTCACAAAAAAACCTCCTTTCGGGCACTCGAAAAATAGAAAATGGTTTTTTCGTCCAACGGAAATGAAAACTTCCTTAGACAACATTGTTTGCCATTCCAATATGCACTCTTGTGCACAATATGATATTATTTGAACAAACTATACCATGAATGTGGCCATAAGATTGATCATTTGGCTTGAAAGCCATTGATCTCCACACATGATAGCTCGTTTCTGAGAACACTTTTTTATAATAATTGTCGTATTACAAATTTGTTATTTTTCCTAGGAACTTGGCCACATATGATGACACAATGCGAAGGTTTCCCAATTTTTTGATTTTTTTTGAATTTTTTATACCCGTTTCAAAATGCGGTCAAAACGGCGGGAATGACCGTTCCTAGCTAGTGGTTGAATCTTGGAATTTTTATGGTGTTTCTCTGATTAAATAGATACTTATGTACCTAGAAATGATTTTTGTAAAAAATAAATAGCAAACTATGAGGCAGCTGCAGTTCAAATTTGACCCCCTTCCAACTGAATTGGCGGAAATTTGTCTTTTTCACGAGAGGTGGATCAAAACTTTTTACACCCCAACCATTTTTTCAATTGTGCATTAAATATGGCCTAGTATTTTAGAAAAATGATTTGGTCCAATTTTGCAACAATTATTTGGGAGGTCCTTCACAAAAAACCTCCTTTTGGGCAGTCGAAAAATGGAAAATGGTTTTTTCGTCCAAAGAAAATGAAAACTTCCTTAGGCAACATTGTTTGCCATTCCAATATGCATCCTTGTGCACAATATGAGATCATTTGAACAAACTATGTCATGAATGTGGCCATAAGATTGATCATTTGGCTTGAAAGCCATGAATCTTCACACTTGATAGCTCGTTTCCGAGAACGCTTTTTTAAAATAATTGCCGTATTACAAGTTTATTATTTTTCCTGGTAACTTGGTCACATATGATGACGTAATGCGAATGCTTTCCAATTTTTTGATTTTTTTTGAATTTTCTATGCCCGTTTCAAAATGTGGTCAAAACGGCGGGCTTGACCATTCCTAGCTAGTGGTTGAATCCTGGAATTTTTTGGTGTTTCTATGATTAAATAGATACTTATGTACCTAGAAATTATTTATGGAAAAAATAAAGAGCAAACTACGAGGTAGCTACAGTTCAAATTTGACCCGCTTCCAACTAAATTGGTGGAAATTTGTCTTTTTCACAAGAGGTGGATCAAAACTTTTTACACCCAACCATTTGGTCAATTGTGCATTAAATATGTCCTAGTATTTTAGAAAATTGATTAGGTACAATTTTGTAACAAATATATGGTAGGTCCTTCACAAAAAAACTCATTTTGGGCACTCGAAAAATGGAAAATAAATTTTTCGTCCAAAGAAAATAAAAACTTCTTTAGGCAACATTTGGTCAACTGAACATTAAATATGACCTAAGATTTTATAAAATTGATGTGGCCCAAATTTGCAACAAATATTTGCTAGGTTCTTCATAAAAAAATTATTTTGGGCACTCGAAAAATAATTCTCTTACAGAAAACTTATTTCTGAGAACACTTTTTTATGATATTTGCATTATTGAAAGTTTGTTATTCTTACTGAAAAGTAGGTCACACTTGGTGACACAATGCAAAGTTTTTTGATTTCTATTTGTTTTTATAAATTTTCTAGGCCGTCAAATAGCGGACATGTTTTAACATCTTATTTTCAATCGATTATGACCAATTTAAATAGTCTTAAAATCATCAAAGTGGTACTGCGTTTTGATTGGTCCAAAACCATCTCACGCGGATCATGGATTAGCACCGTCGGATGCGCCCGGATCCAACGGCAGCCCACACCCCCTCCCCTCGTCTCTCTCCCCCTCCCTCTCATCCTCATCCACCCACGAAAACCCTAGCTCACTTATCCCATCGCTGCTGCCGTTCCCGCTCCCTTTCCCCCCGCCGCCGCCTGTCTCCTCCCATCGTACTCCTCCTCCCTCGTCCTCGTCCTCGTCTCGTCGCCGCCGCCACCTCCTCCCTGTCCCCGGCCTCCTTTCCTCCCTGTCCCCGGCCTCCTCCCGCGGCGCGCGATCCCCTCTCCCATCCACTCCCCTCCCGATCCCACCCACCAAACCGATCCCGATCCAGTCCAGATCCACCAGTCCAGGCACGGCCATGGCGTCGCAGTCGGCTTTCTTGCCCAAACCCGTGGGTTGGGGTTGTGTAACCCTAGCGCTCAACCCGCCCCCTTCTGCCCTCTCTCTCTCTCTCTCTCGATTCATTCTCCCATCGCCGCCGCCCGCACCCACCCACCCACCCACAACCTTGTTCCCCTTCCACCTCGCCAACGTGCTCCACCCTCTCCCGCACCGGCGCCGCCCCCTCCACCCACCCCACCCCATCCCCTCACCTTCTCCCCCTAACCTAGGTCCCGGACCGAGCGGCGGCCATGGTGCTCCCAGATCCGCCACGGCCGCAGTGCTGCCAGATCCGCCGTCGTCAAGGGCTTCAATCTGGGCCACAATGGAGGCGCTCGAGGTCCACTCCTTCCCCACCGTCACGCGCCGGGAGAAGAGCCGCTCCGCGGCTCTCGTCCGCCGATGTTGTCGCGGCCGCACGCGGCTCGACCATCGGCGCTCCCGGCCTTGACTGCTGGTCTTCCCTCACCGCGTGGCGGCGACGGTGTGCTTCGGACTCGTCGGCAACCAACACAGGTGAGGTGAGATCCCCATCTTCTCTTCTCCTCCCCTTTTCTCCGGGTGCCGACCTTCTTGCCATGGCCATGTCCATGTCCATGTTGTGCTATGCTACTTTGGTTAGGAATTTGATGAGTATGCATACGTTAAAATCCAGGCTTGGTTAATCTGCATACCCATTTTCAGATCCAGACTTTTGAGTCTGCATGCATACGCTCAGATTCACTCCCCACTTCCATTTGTACTCCTCACCTCTCGCCCCAGGCGGCAAAGTTGATTTCTGTTACTGTTTACTTCACTCTGGTATAGTGATTGACCATCAAATACTCCATGTAGATGTATGCCTGGGGATCAACTGCCACTGGTAGAATGATGATAGTTTGTGAAAGATGTTCACATGTAGATGTATGCCTGGGGATCAATTGCCACTGGTAGATGTATCTGGGTGTTGATAGCCCATCAGATTTTGTTAGTGCAACCTGAATGCCTAGGACTCACTGTATTCTATGTAATTTCATGATGCCCCATGAACCCAAGAGTATAGTAGCTTTATGAGCGTGTATCCATCCCATGTCTCTGTTTTGCTGTAAGTTGAAGCTTCTAGTTACGATCTCAGAAAATAAACTGTTGCTCATAGGAGATCGCCCGTCCTTGCATGATATACGGTTCTGGTATATGATATTCTGAACTTCTTTTTGTTATGTTTTGCTGCAGGTGAATGGAGCTGCTACTTGGGACATTGCGTCTCAGCATTTGTTTAGTGGGTTTGACGCATTGTTTCTGTCAGTCCAAAGTGAGTAGCTGCTTCTCTGAAGCAAAGTTTGCAGGGTTACCTTGTACTGCTATCCTATTCCTACCAGCATAGAAGTGAAGTGTGTAGGATTGGTATTATGCCCCTGTGTTATTTGTTCAGTCCTAACCAAGCTCATATTCATTTGTCCCTTGCACCTGGTTACTATCGATTGCTCAGAACTAGCTGTTGTAGTTGACCAAGTTACTTAAAGTCAGCTGATTGAGCATGCCAAATGATATTTCTGCAATATATATGACATTTTTATCGCATCTGTCTCTAGTTAGACTATTGATTCATAAACTTGTTATATTTGACATGGATAGTTCCGTCGCTATCTAGATCCAATGCATATAGCTGAAATAAGCTACTTGTGAGCGTTAATACCACCTATTAACTAGAAATTTCTTGTTACACATGCTTTGTGATGCCACCTGTGGTTGTCGTTGCCACCTTATCATGAAAAATATGTTGGTAATGGAATAGTAATTCAAGATAATGGATGATGTATGTAAATTGCATTTAGAAGACCTGTAGAGCATTTAACTAGACAGTTGAATTTGCATGTGCAACTATGCTTGCATGGAATGTTCAATATCAGTTATGTTGTGGTTTCTTGTTCTGTGAGTCAAATTGCATAAGTTGGGAGTATCACAACCTGAATGTGCAGCTTATGTATTTTTGTTAAAGCATGGAGTAACTTCTATAGTTTTGTTAAAAATTATCTTGGTCTTGGGCTGATTTGAGTACTACCAAGGGAAGGATATTGAACTTTCCTTGCGGATGCAGAGCGTGTAGGAGAATTCTACTGTGACAACAAATTAACTTGTCTTGAATTACTTCTTTTACTGGATGTTCAGAATGTTCAATTAACTGATTTGCACCTGTTTATGTTTATTTTGTCAACTTCTTATGTTAACTTGTCTTGAATTACCCCTGTATAGTGTAGCAAGTCTGTACTCTTGAATCAAATCATTGCATGCTTAAATGATAAAAATGTCGCATTTAATAGGATTGTAAACCTGATGTGATTGGAGTAGTTTTTACTCGCTGCTGTTAGTTACTAGTATTCACTGATTTTGCCTCATTTTTCTTGTTTTACTCTTATTTATGCACACATACTGCCTACAAGTTAATGTGCTATTAGATTTGCCTTTATTTTGTTCCTAACAATTTTGTTTGATAACTTGCAGATGCTGTCCTTCATTCATGTTTCGTCGTGAGCTCCAGGACGAAGAAGTTGGGAGAAACATAGAGTTCTAGCTTATTGGAGCTAGTTATACTTATATAGCTAGTTTTTTTCTCTCATTTTTTAGTTGTGTTACCTGATGTGAACTAGTTCTGATGTGAACCATGTTTGACTGTAATGTGCCAAGTTTGGCTCTGTTTCATTATATTCATGACGTGAACTATGTTTTCATGATATTTTATTGTGCTCTATTTGAAGCATTGTGTAAATATTGGTTATTTATTTATCGGAGCGCTGAAATATGAGGAATATAATCCTGACAACCAGGACCTACTTATTAGAACCTGACAATTGGGACCCATTAGACTAGTGGACCTTCTCTTGAAAAAGATAAAATCTAAAACTCTAGAGCCCAAAAGCCCACGTCGTAGCAAAATAAAAGACTGAATTGTTGGGCTTGTCCCATGTGGCTGACCAAAATTACCAGGAAAGCAAATAAAAAATAGGCTGATTTATTGGGTTTGGCAAAATAATAAATGGACTGAATTAATGGGCTCGACACATGTAAAACACCGAATCGGACCGGGCTGAATCTTGTGCCACATCAGCTTGCCACGATGGATGCCTACGTGGCCTGGGGAGGTTGCTAGTGAGCAAAACAGAACAATATGCTTATTTTGGTCGTAAACGTCTTCGACCATTCCAGAAGAAAGGTCGCTATAGTCAGTTTATGACGGCCAGCTTTTGACCTTATGTTTTTGGTCACAAAAAGGTCACAAATGGAAATTTGTGACCATTCAGTGACCAATAGTGGTGGTCACAAGTTGACATATTTCTTGTAGTGAAAAATTACACCATGACAATTCTTCTGAAAACAGCGTCAGTCCGGGTTAGTTCCATTCAAATCATGCAAGTTAGAGTCCAAAACAAGGGCAAAAGTGTTTGGAAAAGTAGATACGATGGAGATGTATCAAGTAACTACACCTAAATGCAAGTAACTACTAGAAATAACTAAATGAAAACTAGCACAAGTGGATTTCATTACCATCTGCCTATCAGAAATGATTGTGTAGTTACCGAACTTCCGAGATTGGCCACCTAGTGCTACCCTTAGCTGATACAGAAACCAAGTCTAGGAATCTGTGTCCTCCTTATCAACAATTCCAACAGCAATGGGAAGTATATTATTGTTCCCATCTCTTCTAGTAGCAGCAAGAATCTGTTGACCAGTAGTGGGCTTTATGAAGCATCCATCCAAACCTATAACAATGTAACAAGTCAGCAGGAACTAGTTGAAAACACACAAGTCAGCATGAACTAATACCAAGGAATTACCTATGAATGGTCTCCAGCCACTGAGAAACCCTTCTTTGCATCCATTTAGGCAAAAGAATAATGCATGAAAACTAGGGTTTTTGCTTGGATGCTCCCTCAGATATCTTGTTGTCACTATACACCTTGAACCTGGATTAGTATCTAGCACATCCTGCAAATAATCCCTAATCCTGGTGTAGTGGGCCTTCTGATCTCCTAACACAACATTTTTTGCTGCCTTCTTAGACCTGTATGCCATGTGGGTTGATATTTCAACTCCATACTTGCTCTTTGCAGTGTTAATAATAGTTGTGATTGTTGTGCATGTGCCAATTCTGATTGCTTCCTCACAAAATTTTGCAACCCACTTAGCAGTAACTTTCGCGTTCTCTGACACTGAAGGGCAAGTGTGCACCAAATACTGCTTCCTTATGGTAAATGTCTTGTCATCTACAATTTGAGAAGCTGCTACATAAAAAGGGCATGTCTCATCTATGCATTGTGCTATAACCCTGTCACTGCAATTTCTACGGTACTCATAGTTCCTGTTCTGTGAAATGTGCATTGTTTAAAGTGCATTTCTGAACTGGTACACATCAAGGAAGCAAAGATGCTTCACAAATTGCTCATCTGGGTGAGCCCTCTCCTCATCATACCATATCCTTTTCTTCATCTTCTTAGCTCTACTTTTCCTGCCATTGGGCAAAACATATGCCAATGCCTCTGCACCATCATCATCTTCCTCACCCAAGTCCATTGGTTTCCTGTCTTCATCAGATGATGGTATCCAGTCCTCCGCAAATAACTCCTCTACACTTGCATGTGATCTGCTTGTTGGGCCTTTTCTGTGTTTCTTCCCCCTTTTCTTCTTCTGTCCATCTTTCTGTACCTACTCCTCTTGTTCCTCTTCCTCAAGTTCCTCCTCCTCTTCCTCCTCTGCATCCTCTTCTTCACTTTCAGGCTCATATAGTGCATCCTCCTCCTCCTCCTCCTCTATCTCATACATTTCCTCAACATCGGTGTCCCCTTCAAAATGAAGGAGTGAATCATCCCTCTGTCTTTTCATCTCCTCAAGACTAGCAAGTATATCACCATATTCTTCCAAATGATCATCATCACTGTCCTCCTCATTATCAATCACTACAGCTTAAAGTGCTAGTTATCGACAAGAGGGGGTGTGAATAGGAGATTTTTATGGAAGTCTTCAAAACACGAGGTCCTTGAAGACAAACAGATGAAATGAACCTATTGATATGGAGCGGAAGATAGACTACACTAGACAAGCCATAGTCAAGTACGCAATATAGTGAAGTCAAACAGGCAATAGTCTTCACACAGTGAAGTCAATCAGATCAGACAGGCAACCAATGACTTCATGAAGACAAACTAAAAGGTAAAGGAAGTTGGGGATAGAACCAGTTGCTTGGTGAAGACAGGGATTTGGTACACCATTTCCAGTTGGTGTGACAACTGTACGTCTGGTTAGGGAGGCTGAGATTGAACTCCAAAGACCGCGTCTTCACCTTATTCCCCTTGAGCTAAGGACACCCAGTCCTCACTCAATCAGTCTGGTAAGTCTTCAAGGTAGACTATCAAACCTTCACAGACTTCATTCACCGGCAATCCACAATGGCTATTGGATGCTCAGAACGGGACGCCTAACCGGCTGGAGATTCACAGTCCTCAAGTGTAACAAGTCTTCAGGTCACGCGGACAAAAAGAATTCAGTGATGGCAAACACTCTTTGGCTCTAGGTGTTTTGGGCTTTGTCCTTGCAAGGATCTCTCTCTCAAAGGCTTCGGAGGTGGGTTGCTCTCAAACGACAAAAGCCATGCACTAACTATGAGCAGCCACCAATTTATGGTGTAGGGGTGGGCTATTTATAGCCAGGAGGCAACTAGACATTCTATGTCCAAAATGAGCCTGGGTCACTAAGGAACTGACACGTATCCAACAGTCGGATTTCAAACACACGCGGCAGCTTGACTTGGGCTACAAGCAAAGCTGACTCATCCAGCTCTGGATAAGATTTTCTCTCATTGTCTTCGCTCGAAGACATAGGATTTTGGTTGAGGATCACATCAGTCATTCTGACTTTGTTCACTTGGACCCCACTTAATAGTACGATGGTTCCTATGACTCAATAAAGAAGAAAAGGAAACTACGAAACAACTATGCCTTCGCACTCCATAGTCTTCAAGTGAATATATTCACATGTCATAATCTTCATCATGAATGTCTTCATGAACCACCATTGTCTTCAATGTATTCACACACATTTTTAGGGGCCATCTCTGGTAGGTAAACCGAATCAATAAGGGACTACTACCTGTCTTATCCTGCAATTCTCACAAACACATTAGTCCCTCAACCAAGTTTGTCATCAATACTCCAAAACCAACTAGGGGTAGCACTAGATGCACTTACAATCTCCCCCTTTTTGGTGATTGATGACAAACTAGTTGAAGTTTTTACCGAGGATACAAGTATGTGAAAGTTAAAGATCAAAGTCATTGTCTTCATAAGTTGCAAAAGGCTCCCCCTGAAGATGTGCATATAAGTAGTTTGCTTTTGAATGCAAATGCACATGGCATGTTTTACTTTGTGGAGATCCTCTTCAACTCACGAAGACAATACATCATGCACACAAATAGCGAAGAAAATGAAATGCATAATGAGAAATGGGCGTTTCTAGAATGACTTCATGCGGAATTTATCATTGCATCACAAAGTAGCAGCAAGAGTAGCAGACGACCATTGAGGGAGTCTTGGATTAGGGGGTTCTCGGGTGTCTGGGACATTTGATATGGGCCGGACTGATGGGCCATGAAGATATAGAGCATAAGGCTTTCCCCCATGTCCGGGCAGGACTCTCCTATGCATGGATGGAAAGATTGGTGTCCGGATATGTAATTTCCTTCCTCCACAAACAGACTCTGTACAACCCTAGGGCCCTCTAGTGTGTATATAAACTGGAGGGTTTAGTCTGTAGAGGCTATCGGAATTATCATAGGCTAGACATCTAGGGTTTAGCCATTACGATCTTGAGGTAAATCAACTCTTGTAACCCCTATACTCATCAAATACAATCAAGCAGGACGTAGGCTTTTACCTCCATTAAGAAGGCCCAAACCTGGGTAAACGCCACGTCCCGCTTGTCCCTTGTTACTCTCGATCCTCAAACGCACAGTTCGGGACCTCCTACCCGAGATCGACCGGTTTTGACACCGACATTGGTGCTTTCATTGAGAGTTCCATTGTGTTGTCGATAGAAGGATCGACGGCTCCCCTCGTCATCAATGACAATATCACTTCTGGAAGAGCCCTAACTCCAGGACAGGTCCTCCCGCTCGGCAGTTTTTCCATGGGCACTCGCTCGGCTGTTAAGCCAGCGGCGGCCCCCACAACCGCCAAACATCATCTCTGCATCAGCCTCGAACACTCCGAAAAGATGGATCCGAAAGATATCTTGTCCTTGAATGAGCTGCTAGATCGCATCGCCGCCCTGGGGCTTGCAATGGAGTACGATCGGATCGGGCTTAAACCCGACCAGAGGGAAATCAAGTCCCCACCGGTCACCCATCTAGTAGCAGTCGTTGAGGAACGAGCCAAGAACGCTTCTTCCCCTAAGTTAAAAACCAGCTATGTTTGGATTTCTGAGCCCTTCGAGCTGGACACCCATCCTCGGGAAGAGACTTCATGTCCTCCGAAATCAGGATCAGGCATTGCGCCGTGATACGTCTCCAACATATTTATAAATTTTTATTGCTCCATGCTATATTATCTACTGTTTTGGACATTATTGGGCTTTATTATCCACTTTTATATTATTTTTGGGACTAACCTATTAACCGGAGGCCCAGCCCAGAATTGCTATTTTTGCCTATTTAAGGGTTTCGAAGAAAAGGAATATCAAACGGAGTCCAAATGGAATGAAACCTTCGGGAACATGATTTTCTCACCGAATATGATCCAGGAGACTTGGACCCTACGTCAAGAAACAAAGGAGGAGGCCACGAGGTAGGGGGCGCGCCTACCACCCAGGCGCGCCCTCCACCCTCGTGGGCCCCCTGTTGCTCCACCGAGTACTCCTTCCTCCTATATATACCTACGTACCCCCAAACAATCAGATATGGAGCCAAAACCGTAATTCCAGCGCCGCAACTTTCTGTATCCACGAGATCCCATCTTGGGGCCTGTTCCGGAGCTCCGTCGGAGGGGGTATCCATCATGGAGGGCTTCTACATCAACACCATAGCCCCTCCTGTGAAGTGTGAGTAGTTCACCTCAGACCTACGGGCTCCATATTTATTAGCTAGATGGCTTCTTCTCTATTTTTGGATCTCAATACAATGTTCTCCCCCTCTCTTGTGGAGATCTATTCGATGTAATCTTATTTTTGCGGTGTGTTTGTTGAGACCGATGAATTGTGGGTTTATGATCAAGTCTATCTATGAACAATATTTGAATCTTCTTTGAATTCTTTTATGCATGATTGGTTATCTTTGCAAGTCTCTTCGAATTATCAGTTTGGTTTGGCCTACTAGATTGATCTTTCTTGCAATGGGAGAAGTGCTTAGCTTTGGGTTCAATCTTGCGGTGTCCTTTCCCAGTGACAGTAGGGGCAGCAAGGCACGTATTGTATTGTTGCCATCGAGGTTAACAAGATGGGGTTTATATCATATTGCATGAGTTTATCCCTCTACATCATGTCATCTTGCTTAAGGCGTTACTCTATTTTCATGAACTTAATACTCTAGATGCATGCTGGATAGCGGTCGATGAGTGGAGTAATAGTAGTAGATGTAGGCAGGAGTCAGTCTACTTGTCTCGGACGTGATGCCTATATACATGATCATACCTAGATATTCTCGTAACTATGCTCAATTCTGTCAATTGCTCAACAGTAATTCATTCACCCACTGTAAAATACCTATGCTCTTGAGAGAAGCCACTAGTGAAACCTATGGCCCCCGGGTCTATCTTCATCATATTAATCTTCCAATACTTAGTTATTTCCTTTTCTTTTATTTTACTTTGCATCTTTATCATAAAAATACTAAAAATATTATCTTATCATATCTATCAGATCTGACTCTCATAAGTGACCGTGAAGGGATTGGCAAACCCTTATCGCGTTGGTTGCGATGAGCTATTTGCTTTGTGCAGGTACGAGGGACTCGCGCGTAGCCTCCTACTAGATTGATACCTTGGTTCTCAAAAACTGAGGGAAATACTTACGCTACTTTGCTGCATCATCCCTTCCTCTTCGGGGAAAACCAACGCAGTGCTCAAGAGGTAGCAAGAAGGATTTCTGGCGCCATTGCCGGGGAGTCTACGCAAAAGTCAATATACCAAGTACCCATCACAATCCTTATCTCCCGCATTACATTATTTGCCATTTGCCTCTCGTTTTCCTCTCCCCCACTTCACCCTTGCCGTTTTATTCGCCCTCTCTCCCTATCCTCCCTCTCTTTCTCTAGTTGCCTCTTTTTGCCCGCTTGCTTTTTGTTTGCTTGTGTGTTGGATTGCTTGCTTGTCACGATGGATCAAGATAACACTAAATTGTGTGACTTTACCAATACCAACAACAATGATTTTATTAGCACTCCGAATGCTCCTCTTACCGATGCTGAATCTTGTGAAATTAATGCTGCCTTGCTGAATCTTGTCATGAAAGATCCGTTTTCCGGCCTTCCTAGTGAAGATGCCGCTACCCATCTAAATAGCTTCGTTGATTTGTGTGATATGCAAAAGAAGAAAGATGTGGATAACGATATTGTTAAATTGAAGCTATTTCCTTTTTCTCTTAGAGATCGTGCTAAAGCTTGGTTTTCGTCTTTGCCTAAAAATAGTATTGATTCTTGGAATAAGTGCAAAGATGCTTTTATCTCTAAGTATTTTCCTCCCACTAAGATCATCTCCCTTAGAAACGATATTATGAATTTTAAGCAACTTGATCATGAACATGTTGCACAAGCTTGGGAGAGGATGAAATTAATGATACGTAATTGCCCTACTCATGGTTTGAATTTGTGGATGATTATACAAAATTTCTATGCCGGACTGAATTTTGCTTCTAGAAATCTTTTAGATTCGGCCGCGGGAGGCACTTTTATGGAAATCACTTTAGGAGAAGCTACTAAACTCCTAGATAATATTATGGTTAATTATTCTCAATGGCATACTGAAAGATCTACTAATAAAAAGGTGCATGCGATAGAAGAAATTAATGTTTTGAGTGGAAAGATGGATGAACTTATGAAATTATTTGCTAGTAAGAGTGTTTCTTCTGATCCTAATGATATGGCCTTGTCTACTTTGATTGAGAATAATAATGAATCTGTGGATGTAAATTTTGTTGGTAGGAACAATTTTGGTAACAACGCTATAGAGAAAATTTCAATCCTAGGCCTTATCCTAGTAATCCCTCTAATAATTATGGTAATTCCTACAACAATTATTATGGAAATTATAATAAGATGCCCTCTGATTTTGAATCTAATATTAAATAATTTATCACTTCGCAAACGAATTTCATTGCTTTGATTAAAGAAAAATTGCTTAAGAGTGATGAGTTGGCTAGGAACGTTGATAGAATTTCTCTTGATGTTGATTCTTTGAAACTTAGATCTATTCCACCTAAGCATGATATAAATGAGTCTCTCAAAGCCATGAGAATTTCCATTGATGAGTGCGAAGAAAGAACCGCTAGGATGCGTGCTAGGAAAGATGCCTTTATAAGAGCGTGTTCTTCTAGTTCCTATGAAAATAAAGATGAAGATCTAAAATTTATTGATGTGTCCCCTATTAAATCTTTGTTTTGCAATATGAATCTTAATAATGATGGGACTGAATATTATCCACCTTTACCTAGAAGGCATTCCAAGAATTCGGAGTTTTTAGATCTTGATGCTAAAATTGATAAAAGTGGGGTCGAAGAAATTAAAACCCTAGATGTTGCTAAACTCACTATCTTGGATTTCAAGGAATTTAATTATGAAAATTTCTCTTTGATTGATTGTATTTCCTTGTTGCAATCTGTGCTAAATTCTCCTCACGCTTATAGTCAAAATAAAGTGTTCACTAAACATATCGTTGATGCCTTCATGCAATCTTATGAAGAAAAACCTGAGTTGGAAGTTTCTATCCCTAGAAAACTTTATGATGAGTGGGAACTAACTATTAAAATTAAAATTAAAGATCATGAATGCTATGCTTTATGTGATTTGGGTGCTAGTGTTTCCACGATCCCAAAGACTTTGTGTGATTTGTTAGGTTTCCGTGATTTTGATGATTGCTCTCTAAACTTGCACCTTGCGGATTACACTATTAAGAAACCTATGGGAAGAATTAATGATGTTCTTATTGTTGCAAATAGGAATTATGTACCCATAGATTTTATTGTTCTTGACATAGATTGCAATCTTTCATGTCCTATTATTCTTGGTAGACCTTTCCTTAGACTGATTGGTGCAATTATTGATATGAAGGAAGGAAATATTAGATTCCAATTTCCGTTAAGGAAAGGCATGGAACACTTTCCTAGAAATAAAATTAAATTACCTTATGAATCTATTATGAGAGCCACTTATGGATTGCCTACCAAATATGGCAATACCTAGATCTATCCTTGCTTTTTGTGCCTAGCTAGGGGCGTTAAACGATAGCACTTATTGGGAGGCAACCCAATTTTATTTTTTATTCCTTGATTTTTTTCCTCCTTTTTAGTAATAATAATTTATCTATCCTCTGTTTAGGTTGTGTTTTTTGTGTTTAATTAGTGTTTGTGCCAAGTAGAACCATTGGGAAGACTTGGGGAAAGTCTTGATATCTTGCTGTAAAAAACAGAAACTTTAGCGCTCACGAGAACTGCTGCCATTTTTATTTTGAAGTGCTATTTAGTTAATTATTTTTGAATATGATTAATAGATAAATTCCTCACGTCCAGCCATTTATTCTAGAATTTTTGGGGTTCCAGATCTTGCGCTTGCTACAGATTACTATAGACGTACTGTTGTGTTTTTGACAGATTCTGTTTTTCCTGTGTTGTTTGCTTATTTTGATGAATCTATGGCTAGTAAGATAGTTTATAAACCATAGAGAAGTTGGAATACAGTAGGTTTAACATCAATATAAATGAATGATGAGTTCATTACAGTACCTTAGAGTGGTCTTTTGTTTTCTTTCGCTAACGGAGCTCACGATATTTTCTACTTTGAGTTTTGTGTTGTGAAGTTTTCAAGTTTTGGGTAAGGATTTGATGGATTATGGAACAAGGAGTGGCAAGAGCCTAAGCTTG